>NW_025954294.1:0-111141 GCF_022376455.1 Epithele typhae | reverse complement strand
GCTGATGCGACAGTGATGGGCTCGGACCTCGCCTCGCCGTATTTTCAAATCCAGGCCTCCAGTGACGCCAGTATCAACTTCAGGGCATTCATATCCGTGGGAATATTGTCGGAAAAACCAAATCGGCCTCGCGAGGCCTCGCGAGGCATTCCGGACTGATCGGTGTTGCGAGGCCTCGCGAGCTAGGCTAATTAGCTCGCAATGTGATTACCGCCGTGACAGCGCCTTGCAATTTGCTGACAGCATGTCACAATCTGCCTAGCTCGGCTTGCAAGCCCTTGCAAGAGCCGCGCGCCAGCTTGCAATCAATGCGGTCACGCTCGCGATTGAGCCTCCGGCGGTTGCAAGCGGCTCGGCATGTTGCGACAGCCAAGCGGAGATCGCAATAGCAGCAGGTCCCATTGCAATTTAAAGCGGAGATTGAAAAGAGGCAACACGCGATGCAAAAGAAAGGGTAATACACGGGTTTTAGCTTCCTTCAGTCGCTTCTTACCCTCCTAATGATCCTTTCTATGAGAACATATCACATATTCACTTGCTCCCTTCTATAAGGCGTATTATTGATTATTGACTCGATCTAAACGGACTACAATTGGTACTATTTCGCCGACACTAGTACTCTACTAATACTCTACAACTACGACTAGATTCACAACTATGGCATACAAATTACGCTACTAGATGATTAGTATATTGTGATTACACTGAACAGAAATGACTCACAGTATGGGGATCGAACTCGCGATTGCACGTCGTTAAAGAGTGAAGGTCTATTGAGGCGTGAAAAACCATTAGTCCATGGGTCTGTTAAGCAGACTGTTACATACCTCTATATACCACATCGTTTCAGCGCGCTTGTGAACTTGCTACCGTCACCTGGCAGTATCCCGTGCTGCCCAGTTAACGGGCATGAGCCCAATAATCTGCAACTGTGTGTCCAGTCAATTTTGCCAGCATCAAGCGACCAGTACCAGAGCGTCGGTGTGTGCACATGAGCCGCGCTCTCGGCCAAACAAACCTAAGCTACCACCGAGATACGCGTCGACAACGACCTTGAGCTCCGGGTCCGGGTGCTGAACATGCAGTCACTTAGACAACAGCGCGATAGATGGGGCTGATGGACAGGGAGGGGCCGAGATGGGCGGCTGTTTCGGATATTGCGTTGTCTGAGGTGTTGTCGGCGACGTAGGACGAGGCGCGGCAACGGAAAAAGAGTGGGTGTCGGAGAATATGAATGAGGGGGAAGCACAAAGAACGGCGCGGGCGATGCGGAGACAATGAGAGCTCAAAACGGCTGGATCGGGATGTTTCAGGATGCGGGAGAGTCGAGGGCGGCGGGTTCGCCAAATATCGGCGATGTAGAAAGAGGCGGCGCGACTGAGCGTGGGGGGAACGCGGAAGTCAAGCATCCAGTTCGGAAGGCTCGCGCCGCCACCTTCGCCCGCTGACGAGATCTAGACGCGGGGTGACGACAACGATGAGGCCGTCCCAGTTGTCGTCCATGAGGACGATGTCGGACGCTTCCTTCGTGACCTCGGTGCCCGTGACGCCCATCGAGAAGCCGACGTGCGCAGCCTTGAGCGCGGGCCCGTCGTTAGTGCCGTCGCCGGTGATCGCCACGATCTCGCCGAGCTCCTTGAGGGTGGTGACGAGGATGCGCTTGTCCTCGGGCGACGAGCGCGCGAGCACCTGGAGACGCTGCACGGTCACGCGGCGCTCGGTGTCTGACAGCGCGCGGAACCGCGGGCCCTCCATGACGATGCCGCCGGGGGTGAAGATGCCACACTGAGTGGCAATGGAGCGCGTGGTGAGGACGTTGTCGCCGGTGCACATCTTGACCTGGACGCCTGCGCGGGCGCAGTCTGCCACCGCTTTGCGAACGCCGGGGCGAAGAGGGTCCTCAAGAGCGAAGAGGCCAGCGAGCGTGAGATCGCGTGCGAGATCCGTCCATGAGACCTAAAACAATGGTCAGAGAGGGCGTTCAACAAGGATGGGGTGACGTACTTCGTCGGCCTTGGGTGACCAGTCGTCCAAGTCTCGATAGCATACAGCGATGGTGTGGAGCGTCTGCGACGCGTACGACGTGATGCTCTCCAAGATCCGCGCCCGATCGTCTTCGTCGGTGACCTTCGTGACCACATTTTCTCGTTCTGTGACAACAACCTGGCGTGCGCACGCCGCGACGAGCACCTCGCTCGCGCCCTTGACGTACAGCCGCGCACGACCTCCCGGAAGACGCACCACGACACCCATCGCCTTGCGCTCGCTCGGGAACGGGAACACCTGTAGAGCCTCAGCAGCCTCTCGAACGGCCTTGTAGCCCGGCCATCTCGAGTCGCGCGCCATCGCCAGCAGTGCGGTCTCCGTCTTGCTGCCCACGAACACGGAGACGCCGGTGTTTGCGTCCGCATCTTCGAACGCGGTGCAGTTGATCGCAATGGCGTCGTTGAGGAGGGCACGAAGGGGAGGAGGAAGCGCGCCGCTGAGGCAGCGGAGCTCGATGGGAGTGGCGTCGGGTGTGGCGCGCTCGGGATTCTGGGCCAGATCGCGGACGAAGGCGAGGTCGCCGCCGATGGTGCCCGCCACGACGGTCATGGCGTTCTGCGTGAGCGTGCCGGTCTTGTCGGTGCAGATGACGCTGGTGTTCGCCATGGTCTCGCAGGAGTTGAGGACTCGGACGAGAAGGTTCTCGCGTGTCATCCGCTTGGTGGCCAACGCCAACGCGAGTGCGATGGCTAGAGGTAAACCTAAAGATGAATTAGAACGCATGCTTCGAGACAGCGCGAGCGATGGGCGTACCTTCAGGAACTGAGGCGACGACGAGCGTGAAGGACAAGATGAGAATGTCCACGAAAGCCAACCCTTTTTGGCTGGGGCTCCTACAAGGGACGTCAGCGATACACCGTCAGAGACGATCGCGAAAGATCCGCACATGTGGGGAGTGTCAGTGCCGATCTTGACGAAGTATCGAATGAGCAGCCCGATGAAGAGCATCAAACCGCCAAGTGAGCCTGCGACGGCGATCCTGTTAGCTAGATGCTCCAGCTTGCGCTGAAGGGCCGTGCCCTCTGCTGTCGCGGAGCGCTGTCCATGTCCCGTCAGAGCGAGGTGCGTACGGAGTGACAAGCATACATACAGGTCATGATGCGCCTATGGAACGAACGAGGCCTGACGGTGATGACAACGTACGAACCTACGCCCTCGAGGATCTTGCTACCACTGATGAGGAAGCAGTCGGTATGCGGAGAGGCGTCCTTCTTGTCGTGGTCGAGCGTCTTCCGCAGCTCCAAACAATCCTCGTACTTCATCTTCTTGATGACGTCACTCTCCCCTGTCGCGCCCGACTTGTCGCAGCGCACGTTGTGGCCTGAGAGAAACACACCGTCGCACAGCATGATCTACGTCGCTGACGACGACGGCATGCACGTCTATGAGGCGCTCTACACCCCCACGGACGACCTTGACGGTGCGCTCGTCCTTCTTCGCGTTGAGCACGCGGAACTGGCGCTCCTTCTGCCAGTCCGTGAGCGAGCCGACGAGCACGACGACGACGATCGCGACCATGATCGCGACGCCCTCGACCCACTCCACCGCGGGCTCGTCCGGGTCGCGCCCAGGCCCAAAGTCCTGGAAGAGGCCGAGCGCGAGAGAGATGACGGCGGCAACGGAGAGCAGGATCTGGACGGTGGGGCGCGGGTTGGAATGTGACGAGGGTGGAATGAGCTGAGGAGGGGGAGGGGGAGGAGCCAGGCGGTCTACTAGGACCGGATAGATCATGGAGGACGCACCACTCCTCCATCTTGAGAAGCTTGCCGGCGGCGACGGCCTTGACGACGTAGCCCTCGAGCTTCGCGGTGTCGAAGCTGCCCGGGCCGTACGCATGGACGGCAAACATGTTGAGCGTGGCGCAGCCAAACCTCGCGGCCTGCATGGACTCGTCGAGATAGGACTCACCGCTGGTCGTCACGAGAATCTGTTGCGCTGCCTGAGCACCACGTACCGACCCCGAACCCCACGAAGAGACAGCCAGGTGAGAAGGGAGGCACATACCGAGCTGTTCGACCCGAGCTGGTTCTTGATCGTCTGTGCGCGGTCGCGCTGCCACTGCGTGTGCGCGGCGATGTAGTCCGGGCCCTTGTCGACCTCATGCTCGGCCTTGAACGCGAAGATGTATATGAGCACTTTCTCCTCCCACAGTTTCGCGTTGTGTGCTCGTGGTGTAGGGTGTAGTACCCCAGCCGCCCGTCGAACACAGCGGTCTGTGGTGCAGCCTGTTCGTAGAAGAAGCCGGTACCGTAGATCGCGCCGTAGATCAACCGTAGACGTCCCCGGCTGCGAGCACGTTGAAGCTGTGCATCGAGATGAGAGCTGTGGGCGTGGAGGTGAGCTTGGGGTTGCCCCACAGGAAGGAGGGGGTCGGAGCGAACCTTGATCCCGAAGGAGTGGACCCTACACTCACTTGTACCCCGAGCATGATCTGACGCGTGCGCCGGGCTATCCCAGAGCGGTATAGACAAAAGTTGGGTGTCTGGGGTTGAATGTGACGGAAACGGAGTACTTACACTGGGGGCGTGCCCTTCGCACATTTCACCATCGTGTCCGCCGTGTCCTCCGGGTCCGCGTCCGCGTCACTGGAGATTGTGCGCCATCTTCTTGGGTGGCTGGCTGCTGGCGTGGTGGTTGAGTAAGCGGGATGTGGATCGAATGGAAGTGCGAGGGGTGCGGTTGAGGTCAGGGAACATGATGGTGGACAGAGGAAGAGAGCAATGCCTGCGCTTATCCACGAAATCGCGCCCATCTACACATAGACGCCGGGCCGGTGCGAGACTCATCTGCACGGGCTGAATTGTGTACCGCTGTTCAGGTCTCGCGGGGGTATGAAACCCACGCAGAACAGATTAATGACATCCGTTTGTGTTGCCAAAATACATCATATGTTTCCGGAGTAGCAAGCAATATCTGAAATGTGTAATACATTCACGGTCAAAGTATCTAGTAGCGTGAGCCTAAGGCTGACCGGCCTTCCTACAGTAGTGATTCGCCAGGTGCATCCGTTGTGACAGCCTATCAGCAGGTGCGGATGCATCTGGTGCCGGCCGGCCCGGTTGCGCTCGACACCGCCTTCCCCAAGCGCGCTCGCGCACCCCCTGGGACAGCGTCGCACCCGGATGTCCAGACACCGGCGCCTCAGGCGCCGCCACCTGAGCTCGCTGTCTTGGACAGTGAGCTCGCCTCCCTCTTTGTTTCACACCACATCTTGTATATGATTAGTGATAAAAATATATTTATTAGTAAACTGCTACATAGGTGTGCTAGTAAGTAACACCATGCCCCTCGGGACAAGGCGGAGGAGGTGGGCGAGTGGGCGACGTGAACGCGGGAGACGCGGAGGCGGGCGACGCGAAGGCAAGTGACGCAGAGGAGAGCGACGTGGAGGGCTCGCGGAGGGACGCGGAGGGCTCGTGGAGGGACGCGGAGGGCCGGGACGAGGCGGAGTAGGTGGTGGGCGACGCGGGCGGGGGTGTGTGGTGTGAAGGGGGAGGAGGCGCAGAGCACCGAGGGCGGGCGACGCGAGCGGAGGAGGCGACGTCGGCGGAGGAGGTGACGTGGGCCGGGACGACGCGGAGGAGGGCCGCGCGTGCGGAGAAGGTGCGCGGAGGAGGGCGACGCGGAGGGCTCGCGGGAGGAGGCGGAGGCAGAGGAGGGCGGCACGGGCGGAAGTGGACGAGCCGGAGGAGGCGGGCAACGCGGAGGAGGAGGAGCGTGGAGGAGGAGCGCAGACGCGGACGCGGGGGGCCGGGACGAGGCGAAGGAGGGGGAGCCTAGTGACGCGCATAGATGCGGGTGGCGAGAGGCGGCGCGGACGCGGACGCGGGCGACATGGAGGAGAGTGATGACGCGGAGGTGGGCGACGCGCGTGGAGGAGGAGGGCCGCATGGAGGCGGGCGAGACACGGAGGAGGGCGACATGGAGGTGGGGGAGGCGGAGGAGGGTGTGCGGGCGCAGGCGGGCTGCGCGAAGGTGGGCGGAGAGCAGCGTGGAGGTGGGCGAGGTGGACACGGAGATCAAGGCTGGCAGGCCGGATGGGCGAAGCCGGAGAGGAGAGGTGAACATTGGGAGTGCAGGAGGGCGGAGCGGGGGACTCACCAAAACAAGGGCCACGGTACATCGCCGCGGCCCCCTAATTCCAATCTCCATGCTGAGGACGTCCGGATGGACGTCCTCCCGCGGTGTGGACGCAGCCGGCAAAGTGGGCGAAGGACGGCATGGAGGTCGAGGTTGAGGTCGAGGGAGGGGGAGGAGGGGAGCTGAACGGTGTCACCAGGTGACACCGGAGTCCAATAGCAGACGAAGGACGACTGTATAGTCGCTATCGTCTGCCTGGACGGTGGAGGCGGAGCAGGAGGAGGAAGAGGAGGCGGGGAGGAGAGCAAGGACGGCGGGAGGGACGCGTGGCGTGCATCACAGCCACGCGTCAATGCGCGCCACGCGTCCTTGCCGCCCACCGAGGCGCGTCTCTACGGGCGCGCATCACGGATCGCCAGATCCGTCCAGATGCATCCGTAGCTGCCGATAGGCTATCGCAACGGATGCACCAGGGAAATCACCTGTGCTCCCGACACAATGGAGGTCGAAGCGACGGAGTGGCTCGACAGTGTGGACTCGGAGGCGGGCGTGCTCGACGTGTTTGACTGGTGGGCAGGATGGGATAACGTTGTAGATGCCGATGCATGCTGTAAGACCTGACCTTCTCGGCGAGAAGTGCCCACATGCAAGTCGTCCTCTAGATCGGAAGGAAGATCGTCGAGATCTACTACATCGGAGTCGTTAGCAAGGTCAACTTCGACGTTCTCGACCGCGATGGTGTGCTGGAGGCCGCCATTGAACACGAAGTCGTTGAATGCCTTGAGAATGAACCGTACAATCTTTGTATCTTGGTTGATGTACATCCACTTGAAGTATTCTTCGTAGTCGGCTTCGTAATCCCGGTGTGAGTCAGGCCCGACTGAGGAGAAGCAAGAGTCGAAAGAAAGAAGATATCTGGTCTGCCACGCAGGGATCTCAGGACAGGCAACGCAAGGTGGAGAAAATAACTCACGACCACAGTCGCCATTGCGACCATACCAATAGTTGCCCGTGTGATGTTGTACTTGACCCCGGTAGAGTTAGATGCAGGTTTCGAGCGCGTGAGTGCGGTCTTTGAGAACATCATGATGCGACAGGTCTAAACACACGACAAAGGACGTTAGAAGGCAAAGCTCGTGGACGTAAACTTCACGAGGCTCACCTTGAGAATTGCTGGGGCCTGTAGCCGGTTATAAACGCAATTTTCCTTCTCCTTTCCGCCAGAGTGCAGAAAAGGGGCCCAAGGACCGTCGTGATCATCACCACGGAGATGAGACAAGATCGGATGAGTCTTCAGAGAGTTGCTGGACGACCATTGGACGTCGCGGAGGGAGTCAATGTGCGAGAAGATCTCAGCCCGCATCTGCTTGCTGTGCGTGATCACATTGGTCTTGAGGCTGCCAATGTGACGGGCGAACTGCCCGATTTTGTAGCGGTAAACATCTCGTATCTGCGTAGAAGTAGAATGGAACAGCTTACATTGTCTCGAATCGACTCACGATGGAAGGCTTTGAGGACGTTCGGAGAGAGAAATTCGCGAAGCTCAGCGGCACGCGCCTGGTGGGACCGGTCGTGAGGATCCTCGTCACTGGGGTCAGGGGTCTTCCAGCGCCACTCGGTGTTGCGTGGATCGCAGGTGGCCGGGTTGGCAGCTCTCGTGAGAACACCGTTGAAGAGCCAGAGCGTCACCCTCAGCCCGTACCTATAAGCATCCGCCTTGACATCGTCGTCGAGATCGTGAACCCCGGGGGCCTTCTTTTTCTTCTTCGACTTGCTGGAGCTGTCGTGGAGGTCTTGAATTTGAAGGTTTGCCGCACCGACAAGCTTGTGAAGCTGATCGTTCTTCCTGTGTGCTTGGTAGAGAGCCTGTAAGAACGACAAATGTTCGGTGAGTGCTTACTCAATAAGGGAAGTGTGTGCGTAAGTTGCGTACCTCCTGGTACTCATCGATTGAAGCGTTGGGCGGGGGCAAAATAATGGGGCCAGGGGCAGTAGGCGTGGTCCCCAATGCTAGTGGAGCATCGCCGCTGGCGGACGTCATCTGCAGACGAAGAGGTGTTAGTATGAGAATCATAGAGTGAGAGTCTACTACGGACCCTTTGAACGTTCAGTCAAGCGGGGGGAAGGGAGCGATGACTGGGCCGGTGCCGGTGGTGAACGGGCCTGGAGTCTGAAGTCTGGATGGCTTGGTATTTATACGTCCGATTGTCCAGTGGGTGAGATGTCAGTGGTGATGACGTGCTACCTATTTTCGATGAGTGCACACCTGCTTTCGCCGAGCCCTCAGATTTTGAGAGCGTCCTGAGCTCCGCGATGGTTCAGGTCCGGATTGAAGTCCTCGACCTCAACCTCATGGCAGCTTCTCGCCGGGCATTCACCCATCGATCGCTGCGCTGCGTGTTCAATCTGTCAACAAGTCCGATCACCTCATGTGTTCCACGAGGTTTCATGTTGGCGATCAGCGTACACTTGAGCACATTGCAAGAGACGTAATATGTCAGAAGAATGCTCACCTTGGATATCGGAAGTGTGTCAGATCATCCTCGAGACTGCCTCGTTCCTGCGCGCGCCAGGTCCACCGCTGCGGCAGCGCCGACTCCTCCAGCCACTCGGCAACTCTTTCTTTTCTGCGTCCTTGTCCGCATTGCCGGCAAGGTGGAGGCAGGCACTCGCGTGCATGCCCACAATACACTTCACAGGGCTCACCGGCGGCTCACCGTAGGGGCTCGAGCAGGCGAGACCAAGGCGGATCTCGCGCGGCAGCACTGCAGTGGGGTAGAACGTGTCCCCGTGCTGTCCAGGGAGGACGTTAAAGCGGTGACCTTACGCTGCCAGGTACTCGCTAGCCACTTCGCCTGGTCTAGCTTCTTGATCACCTGCACCTTTGCGTGCGTGCTATTGTGCGGGGAGGAGCCTGACGAGCCTTCCCCATCGTTGTTGTCGTAATTGGACAGGATGAAAGGTCGAGTCACAGGTCGCATGGCGCAGGTGGCACACCTCGGACGGATCTAGACGGGGGCTAGAGCTAGGAGCGCGAGATGTGGCAGGCAAAGAGAAGGCGGATGTGTCACATACGAGCTGGCGATAACGCATAGCGTTGGCATTGAAAGCGGTGAAGCGACCTGCATGGCGCGAATACTTGAGCTCGTTAGCAGAGGCATCGTGGTGGGAGCGGGAGGAGAGGTAGAGCCTGGAGAGGCTGATGTGCTGGAGGGGGGTGTCGCTGTTGGAAGGGCGCCGGAGTGAGCCTGGTAGTACTCGAACTCCTCCTCCATCAGCACCGTCTTTGTGAAGTCCGCGACGTCTGCGACGTCCGCAACTGCGAATGTTGTGTCGACCTCGAAGCTCGGTGCGCCGACACCGCCCACCACGTCCATGTCCGGCATCTTGATGCTCCCCAGAGCCTTGTCGTTCCAGACAATGGTGAGACCCTCAGGGGACGCGATCTTCGCGTCGACTGCATGATATGGTCGCCGAATGAGAACGAATCAGAGAGGCAAAGAGGGCGGGAACATACATGGTCTGGCATTGGTGATCGACCCCTTCAGGTTTGTCGAACCGTCCCAGACGGGTTCTCCTGCACACCCTTGATCACCACCGTCAAGTTGGTCCAGAGCATGGAGCCAGACACAACATCCTGCACGATTGGCTGCGCAAGTGGCACGGGCAGGATCAGGATTGGGCTCGTGTCCGTCTTGATCGTCACGTTCGGCTGCGTGTAAGAGAGCGTAGTCGAGTACTCCCCGATCGTGACGCCCACAGTGAGCGCGACCTCCGTGGCAAGCCCGTGGCGAGCCTTGTGAACGCCTTATCGACGAAGGGAGGGAGGACGAAGTTCCTACAAGATTCGGTCAGCCTCCGCAGGTAGCAAAACGTAGATGGGAGTGCGCACGTGAAGATGGTGTTGACCACCCGCTTCGACCCACCGACGCTGTTCAGGTGGTGGTACCCGCCGAGCATGACGAAGTGGTCGAGGGGCACCGTGTCCTCGCTCGCCTGCTCCGCAAGCGGCTTCGTGACCGTGAAGAGACTCTGCAGGTCCATGTTGAGGTTGAGGTTGAACACAGGCCCCAAGGTCATCGTCGACTTGCCCGCGGACGAGAAGGTGGAGGGAAATGCCCCGGGAGATGACGTTGGACGAGATGTGTGTGATATCAAGTGTGGTGGTGATTCTAGAACTCGAGTCCGAACGCAATGTCGCCAGAGCCTGCTCGTTCGTGATCAGCACCTCATGCGACCCATCTCCGCTCATGTACTCACCGAGTGTGATGTTGCTCGGGTTGAACAGGTCCGACGTGACCTTGATGAGCAAAAAGTTCGCGAATCCTTGGATCACGTCCAGGCTCGTCACGACCAACGACCTTGCGTTCAGGCCCTGCAGGCCCGCGACTGTTGACTTGACCACGAACTCGATGTTCGTCAGCGAGAGCACGCCGATGGCCGTGTTTGCGTCCGTGTCCGCTCAGCCGCATTGTCACGCTCTTGCCCGTTGCGGTGTCCGAGAGGAACTGCTTGAACACGGTGTGCTGCCCATCCGCGAAGTCGAAGGGCACGCCGGCGAACGCGAGGTGGATCGCGCGCGCGTCCACGTCTGTCGTGCTTGGGCCCTTGGAGATCGCGAGCGTCGCGAAGTCTGCGCCGTCCGTCCTGATGGAGATCGTCTGGCCGACGGCGGTGATATCATTGGGGAATGCGAAGGGGAGGGCGAACCGGGGCGTGGTGGTGTCGTTGCAGCCGAAGGCGGGGGAGAACGCGAAGTCCTGTGGCGAGGGTGCACGCTGGTTAGCACTGCCATGTCAGAAGTACTAAACCCAAACGCACCATCGTAATTCAATGCGTTTCGGGGGGCGAGATCGCGTCGTAGACGAGCGGGATCAGGCGGCCGGAGGTGAGCTGTGGGAGCTCGGCGAGGACGGCGGCGTCGGGGAGGGCGCGGTCGAGGACATGCGTGGTGGTGGCGGCAGCGGCGGTGCCCGTGGCGGACACCCGCTGGTGAACAGGCCTAGGGCAGCACTGACTCGTGAGGTGCCATTGCACGCAAGAGCACAGTGCATGCGAGACCACGCACGCGAGGTGACGGTGTGAGATGCCAACGCATCCGCGAGACGGTGCACGGGAGACGGCGCGAGGGAGACAGCGCTGGCGAGACGGTGCGTGCGAGGGAGATGGCACATGGGAGACGGGAGACGGGAGACGGGAGACGGGAGATGGGAGACGGGAGACGGGAGACGGCGTGGGCGAGTGAGACGGCGCGGGCGATCCCTCGCCCATGGGAGACGGCGTGGGCGAATGACGGCGCAGGCGAGACGGTGCAGGCGAGTTGAAGGCACGGTGTGGGTGAGAGACGGCGTGGGTGAGAGACGGCGTAGGTGCGAGACAGCACGAGCAAGATGGCGCGGGCAAGAAGGCGCGAGTGAGACGCCGGTGCAGACGGTGCGGGCGAGATGGTGAGACAGCGCGAGCGAGATGGTGCAGGTGAGAAGGTGTGGGCGAGAGATCGCGTGGGCGAGCGAGACGGCGTGGGCGATCCCTCACCCACGGGAAACGGCATGGGAACATGACGTGACTGATGGACGACGCCGGCGGAGGAGGGTCGTGTGAGTGGGCTACGATGTGGGTGATGAGGTGGGCAGCGTGTGCTGACGACGCCGGCGGAGGACGCCAGTAGGGAGGAGGATATGGACGTGGCGCGCGGAGGCAGGCGACGCGGAGAAATGTCACACGAGCAGTGCGGGGAGAGGCAGAGGTCTGGGGAGGGGTGAGGGAGGACATAGGTGTGGACAATGTGGAGAGGGAGGAGGCGGCAGACGATGCGGGGCGAGGAGGCGACGTTGGACGGGACAACTCGGAGGTGGAGGAGGGCGGCACGGGCAGACGCACACAAGGCGGAGGGGGGAAAAGCAGGAGGAGGGCAAGGCAGGTGGAAGCAGGCGGTGGGCGGCACGCAGGCGAGCAACGAGGAGGTGGGCGAGGCGGAGGAGGTGGGCCGACATTCAGTAGCCCCACGGGAGCCAAGGGTACACGGGTTCTGGAGACCGCACCCGCACCCGTACCCTAAGCACCCGCACCCTCGGTGATCCCTACGTGGCGAGGAGCTAAGTTGTCAAGCCCGTCAGACCTGTGGAGTTTCAACTCAGTGAGGGTGAGAAGCAGGACTGTACTAACGCCGGTTTAGGTCGTCGGGTCACAGTTGCAGATAAGGCTGGGGCCGATACAGCCAACAAGGGGGTACGAGGAAGACACGGTGTGTGGATGCAGGCGCCTGGGAATCAGTTCCCACGCGTCGCGCGTGTAAACGCTCAGCGCAGCGCAGTCTGCACCACAGACTCTAGCTGTGCGGGGTATGCATTAGTCAGTCTACAACTAGCCTTGTACACTATTCAGCCCATTCTGGAACTCCACTTTTGAGCCTGAGGAACATATCTGCATCAACCATGTCCACCACTAGTCTGTCAAGTCCACCATGACCCGGATCATCCATTACCAATGCACCTCGAACCACGGATAGCGCGGAGATGAACAGGTCTTGTGGTGGTGTTGAATCTGTGAGTCGATGAAGCCCGAGCTCTTTGTCAATCTTGGTTCGTGGTCCAGGTGGAAAGTTGAGTCGTTCTGCATAGATGATGGGGTAAAGGGTGTCTGCAATGCTGATAGCAAACACCAAGCGCATTTTTGCGAATGCAAGGTGGCCAGAGGAGAGCTGATATATGATATAATCATATCGTGGGACGTTGTGGAACTGTTCAGAGCATCGCAAATAATCTGTCTCGGATTTCCAAGTGACTTGTGAGCGATATGAGACCTTCAAGTACCGTGACATGATAATCTGTGCACATTCAGTTACCCAACCAGCCAACAAGATGTGAAAGTTGAGGCTCACAGGATGGGATGTATCCAAAAAAAAGCCCTGAGTGGCAGACTGTGCTTCAAGGAAGTCTTGGAGCTTTGAATGGAAGTGTAAAGGCATGTTATTCACAGCTATGATAGTTGCAAGAGGTGTGGCTGCCGATCTTGAACCAAGGTAGACATGACTAAATTGAAAATCACTGGTATTAGGAGCTGGAGGCCCCTGCGGTAGATTTTCAAGGCCTTGTAGAGCCTGAAGCTTGAACCTGATTTGTTTTGCAATAGAGAGCTGCTGCTCATACCGAGCTATCTAATATTTCCTTGTTTGAGATCTGAATAAAAGGGTACAGAAGAAGTGTAATTCTTTACCTGTTCCTCCACATTCTTGAAGTTTGTGCGCTGTTCAAAAATATCCTTGAGCACACCATGTGACTTCTCAAAGGGCTTGCTGGTGGTGTTCAGAGTGACACCTTTCTGCAGAATATCATCAGGTGCGTGCTGTTGTGTGTGCATTTTGGGAAAGTTCCAATTCTTGTCTGGGTGGACTCTCAAGTACTCCTATAATATTTGAAACAGTCAGTAAATATATTGACAAAATAGGAGTGATGTGTGCACTTTGATAGCATCTGAGAAAAGAGGTAGGGTTGCCTGAGAAACAATCCACAGTGGTGAGAGTATGACATTCAAAGCCTGAATAAATATCCAGGATATTGTAGAGTCGGATGCATTTCATGAGAATGTATTCGCGGCTGTTCTGAAATGCTCTAGCTTGGAATAGTGTGTATGCTGCTGGAACCAAGATCTTGGCAGTGTTTTAATTAAAAAAATCCTTAAACACACTTCAGTTAAGCACACCTTTGAGATATCTTCATACTTTGACCCATCAGTGAAATTGACAGATGTAACCTCACTGAAGTGATTGAGATTTGACCACCGTGGAACTTTGTCAAACCTGTAGTCATATTTCAGTCAGATATATGGTACAATATAGCTTCAGAGCACTGACGCTTCATTGACATCCAGCCTCTGATAGGATGGCCGTGCCTCCATCACTTTCTGGAACTCAGCAAAGAGATGGTCACTGAACAAGCCACCGTGATAGGCATGTAGTCGGTCCCAGGAAAGTGTTTGATGCGGATCAGAGAAAGGAACATCCCAAAAAACATTCTGAGGCACAAACAATCAGCCAGTTTAATATACCATTATATTAATAGACACTCACAGTCAGAGGCCGAAGACCAATCGCTTTGCATGCATCCTCCTTCTCTTGCTTGCTGCGATTGCTGAGCACAATTGAACTTGATTCTGATGCTGTACGTAGGGGATGGAGTGTAGTGGTTCCCAAAGTAACTTGCTCTTTGGATGGAACTAGACAGATTGGGCACGGACAAGCACCCTTGACACCACGGATGAGAGACATCACACACCTATTTAAATTTCAGTGTACCTGCATAGCTGGGAAGCTTGGGAAGGACTTACTGCTCTTCATAGTCTGCTGTGAGAATCAAAATAATTGCCCATAGCACCCGCAGCAACCCATCCCCACACTCGACTGGATATCCGAGTTTAGCGTGTTTTATGAATGTCTCCAGCAGAATGTGGAAGGACTTGTGCCAGACAATTCTTTTCAGAGCTGTGAATCCTAGACGTCCCTCTTCGACATCATCCTCAACCTGGACCTATAATTAGGAGGTATACACCTGATACAAGAATTGAAACCATACAATAGGGAGAAATCCCACAACTTGCCCTCCACCATACCCTTCGCCATTTCGGATATGAGAGGGGAGGTTGGCGAGTCGTGCGATAATTGGATAACCTTTTCTGGTTCCAAATGACGACAAGCGGGTCTTGTCAGCATACAGCTGGAAGGCTAGGAGCCACCCTTTCTGTCCAAGTTGGTCCTACAATGTTGTGTTAGCATAGTATTCACTGTGTGAAGGTGGCACGGCGACATATTATAATGCTGCCGGGAAGCACACATAACCACGCGCCTCGCATAGCACTCAACGCACGAAGCACGAAGCACTGGATGTGACACACTGGCAGACAAGATGCACATAACGCAACGCAACGCATAGCGCGCAACCCACGGCACGCGATGCACCACGGCGCACAACGCACGTCGTGCAACCCGCGGTGCATCGGCCGCGGCGCGTCAGATGCCGGCGACACACCGACGCGACACACTGGCAGACGCTACGCTGCGCACGCAGCACACACAGAACAACGCACAGCACATAACTTGAGTGCCACGGTACGTGATGCACCGCGGCACACGACGCACATGATCGCGCAACCCGCGGCATGTCGGCCGGACGTGACGCCCTGACGCGACAAACCGGGAGACGTTACGCTGCGCACGCAGTGCACAACTCGAGTGCCACGGCACGCAATGCACGTCGCGCAACCTGCGGTGCGTCGGCCGCGGTGCGTCAGATGCGACACACCGACGTGACACACTGGCAGACGTTACGCTGCGCACGCAGCGCACGCAGCGCACGCAGCACAACGCACAGCGCACAGCGCATAACTTGAGTGCCACGGTACGTGATGCACCGCGGCACACGACGCACATGATCGCGCAACCCGCGGCACGTCGGCCGTACGTGACGCCCTGACGCAACAAACCGGGAGACGTTACGCTGCGCACGCAGCGCACAACTCGAGTGCCACGGCACGCGATGCACGTCGCGCAACCTGCGGTGCGTCGGCCGCGGTGCGTCAGATGCGACACACCGACGCGACACACTGGCAGACGCTACGCCGCGCACGCGTGACGCAGCACAACGCATAGTGTACAACTCGAGTGCCATGGCACATGATGCACCACGGCACACGACGCACATCGCGCAACCCGCGGCACGTCGGTCAGACGCGACACACCCGACGCGAGTCACTGGCGGATAGAATACACGGCGCAGCATGCAGCGTGCAACACGGTGGCACACAATGATGCACCACGCGCGACCTGTGGCACGCGACACACAACGCATGCAAGTGATAAAATCCGAGTCTACACTTACCTGAATGGCCCACATACGGTCCGCGGTATACGGTTCATCGATGAAGCGTTCCCATGTGTGCGCGCCGGCAGCTCGCCGGAACATCCTTCGAGGCTCCCAGACGAAGTGTCGAGCCAAATGCGGGTCGGTTACAAGTCCAATGGCCCAATCCCAGAGAGATCGGTGTTCAAATTTCCAAGACATCTCTTCAGGTCGCTCATCAGCCACAGCTTTGTACTTCTCAGTGACTTCGGATGTCGTCCACTATTGAAATTCTGATATTAATATGTATCTACACTCGACTCCCATGCGTTACTCACCTCAACATTGTGTTCTGTAGCTGCACGAGTCCAAGTATCCGAGATATCACTTGCTTTAGTGAAGTGGAAGTCAGAGGGGTTGGCGACAATGCGATGGATGATGTCCAGGAGACGATTGGTCTTGTTATTATTCAGGCCTGCTTGGGCAGCAAATTCGGCGAAGTCGAAGTCGACAAGAGACAAGAAGGGAGACTCTGGCTTGCGAGGGGGAAGCTGCTGAAACTCCGGAGTACTATTAGACCCAGACCGGAGCTGCCGAGATGGAGTAGGCACCGGTGGTGGACGGATGTAGCTCTCGAAAGATTCAACCCTGTCAGGGAGACCAAAGGAAGGATGATAGCAAGTTTTTATTGTTTTGCTGCAAGGCAGGTCATTCACCGACAGACTGTCGACAGACACGGCGGCAGGAGCAGTAGTCGGGACGTCCATAGGTACAGTGGTAGGGGTATCACATTCTTCACAACCACAAACAGGATTAAAAACAATCTAGCTACTCCCATACCCAGAGATGCTCACCTGGAGCTCGCACGATTCCAATAGTAGGAACGCCGGCCAGGCGGAGGTCTAGCAACGACGAAATTTAGGGGCAGTGGACGCAGTGAGCATTGAGATCGGACTCACCCGCACCCATAGTTGAACCAGACGGGGGGGGAACGCACCCTCAGAGGAGTCGTAGTTCACGAAGGACGCCTCTGCAACCCCGACCAGACCGTGTGGGTAAGCCTAGACGGCCGCGACAATGAAAGACAATATCTACGATGATCACGACGGATCCCCTCAACGAGGTCGGCACGATCCTCTTCAAGGGCTGCCCTCGTCTTGCATGACCGTTCGTGGTTCTTGATCCCGCTTGGAGCGTACTTCTTGCCGCATATCGAGCACGGGAGGTAAGAGTCAAGGGGAGCGCGAGGGCGACCTCTCCCGCGCGATGACATAAGCTAGTTGAGGTGCTAAACACACCATCCTGAGCGAGGGTGAATAGAGAGAACGCACCGACTTCAAAGTATAAGGAAGGGTACAGCAGAGAAGGAGAGGGGAGGAGTGAGGAAAGAGGAGGGGCCAAGAGCTATCGCAACAGCATCCAGATCTCGCGATATCATCGCAAGATCTGCCGCCCGTCTCGCAACATACCGCAAGACGCTCAAGGGATTGCGATGCCGCTGTCACATCACGGGAGGCATTGCAATCTAATCACAAGGCGGCTACGAGAATCTCGGCTCGCGAGGCCGATTTGAGTTTTCCGACAATGGGCATTTGATCAACCGCCAACGGTCTTGAACCATCAAAGGCATGACTTGAACTGCGCTCCATGTTACGCCGTGTGCACACGTTGCCACCTCTGAAGACATGATAAGTTCGCGGGATAGATCCAGGCAAATTCTTGGCCTTGCCTGTGTTATTACTCTTACAACAAGGGCAGCCTGTCCATGACAGCTAATAACACCTTCCCAAGCTCAAGTCCACACTCACAGGATCAAGGTCGCCTGGTCCTCCCACGACTCAACGACCACCATGTTCCCCTCATCTCCAAACGTCTCCGACTCCTCGCCCCACGGCGACCACGCAGCCCCCCAACCAACCCGTCCCGCAACGCGCCCTCTCTGAACCGAGCCCCAGCGTGCGCCGCGCTTCCTTCCAAGCCCGGCTGGGTCCACAAGCTCCTCACGCCACTCGACCACGGGGCGTGGGCCGTACGTAGTGCGCGCTTCGAACCCGCCCTCGTACGAGGGCGGCAGCGCCACGGTGGCGGGGGCGTCGTGCGCGCTCGCGTGGACGCGCAAGTGGTTGGACAAGGGGGCGTCGAGGACGGCGAGGTTGACGGGTCCGCCACGGTTGTGAGCGGACAGGCTGAACGCCCCGGGGCCGCTGGGGTGGTGCTCGTCGGGCGTGCCGCAGAGGAGGCTGACCTCGCTATGAATCTCGCTGTCGAAGTGGACGACGGGTGGGTGAGCGGGCATCCCGATGGGAGAGCGATGTAGGGATACTTACGCGTCGGTTGTCCGCATGTCCAGACGCGTCGGCTCAGTGACGTCAAGGTTGAAGAGGTGGGTGCGGGCCGTGATCGGCGCACCAGAGGTGTGCAAGCGAAGGGAGCCGAAGGCGTAGAAAGTACCCTTGATGCAGGCATCCATCGCCGTCACACCTACGTGGTCCGCGAGTAAGGACTGGACGTTCTTTTGTCAACGAGCGCGCAAATTTGTAGAGAACAGCGCACACCTCGACATAAACAGCCGACATCCCAGAGTATAGCTCGACTTCTCCGAAGACCGCACCATCCGCCAACGGTCCTAACGAATGTACGAAATGAGGCATGAAAGACACCAGCTTGTTGAGATTAAGGTAACTGCCGTCCGCGTTCGTCGGGAGCTGGACATTGATGGAGTATTGGATCTCGGGAAGGTTGACGGGACTCTGTTCAGGTCGGATGAGTTATATAGAGCGTGCATTTGTGATTAACGGACACTCACAAGTAGCCGCATTTCGGACGGTTGCGAGCTGCACACAACCACCGAGTCTATATCATATTCTGTGGGGTAGTCGGCTTGTATGTCCACGATGATGGCGGTAGTGTTAGGGGTGGCGTTCAAGGAGAACGCAATCGAGCTCTCTCGGTATGCGCCTATGGCGTCGAAGAGAAGGGTGGTGTTGAGGTCTGGCGGCGCGAGCTCCAGCCGCTGTCTTGCACGTGACAGCCCATCCTGCCCCTTTTCGACCATCCACATGTCGCGTCTCATGCAATCACTGGCAGCATACCGTGGCGCGCCGCCGCCAACCTGCGCCAGGAGCCGTGCAACCATCAGCACGAGCGTAGGGACTGAGAGCCTTCAGAGGCAATGACGTACCCATCTCGAGCGCGCGACGAGGTCGGAGCTGCGTACGTGGTATACCGACGCGACGACGAGCAGTGTGAGCGCGCCCATGGAAAAAAGCTTGCACCACCACGCTCGCCGGGATCCCCTCCGCCCTTCGTCCGCTTCGTGCAACATTAGATACGCCTCTTCGCGCCCGAAGGCTCCGTCCGTCACTGGCAGCGGGATTCCTTCGATGGGCGCAACCTGACGCGGGCTGGGGTAGCCTCCGGAGGACATCGTGTGTTAGTCCGGGATACGGTGCTTGAACCTTCGGGGCCAGATGAGAAATCGACTAAAACCCAAGAAATCAAGGAAATGGGTGCAAGGGAGAAGGGGAAGGAAGCCTTGCAAGCAAGCAGGGGTGGGGGAAGGAAGAGCAAACAGGTGGGAAGGTAGACTCACCGGCTCCGTCATCTAATATGTCTCGCCATGACACGCGCCGCACCGCCGCCGACCTGCTGCGCGAAGCACCACCGTCTTTGGCTCCCAAGGACAGATCGCGTTGCTTAAGCAATTCGGAGACAGTGCACCCATCACAGCATCCTGGGAGATCGCAGTTGAACGTGGCCTCCTTGATGGAAGAGCCTCATCGCGAAGCAAGGACGCTGTTCAGAATGCGATTTCTTCAGGCGCTATCGGCGGGCGGCGGGCGACAAAGGCCGTAGTTTGGGATATTGGGCATGGGATGCCGAGGAGGGCGCGCCGAGACACCGTGGGGTTGAAGCTGGCTTGGCGAATGAGAGGGGGATGAAGGGGCTGCGGGAACTGTCATCAGGGCGAAAATGCGGCGGACTGCCACAGCTTTGACTTCTGGGGACGCGCAAGGTGAGCCCAGCAACCGGCGAGACGACAGTGCCATGCATACACGCACCGGAAGCAGTGCCCGTTATCACAATATCTTGGTGGCCACGCGCGTCGCGCACGCGCACCCTAGGGAAGTCGACGAACTGGCCTGCTTTGGAGTTATGGTTGTAGGCATGCTCTTGCATTATAAACGCTGGAATATGACCCGGACGAGAGGCCACTGAGGGTGAGTCCAGATGATGACGGGAAGAGAGCGGAGGCCAGGGCGCAGGCGCGCGAAGGCGTCTTATGTATTGGGATGGCCAAGGCAGCCCACGATGATGAGTATTGTACGCGATACAAGTACAACAGAGTATACAAATGGTATAACGACAGAGGTGCGCTACGTAGCAGTGTCACAGCAGAAGACACGACAGAGTATGTTATATACATGCACCACACCAATTCCCCCCACCAATACACAAACGAACAGCCCCGCGCTCATGCACTTAATTGAATCGGCCTTACGGAGGTCGACAGCGTCACACTGCCCTCACCCGGTCCACTGTAGGGCATCCACAGGACCTTGCCCGTCGCAGACGAGTGCGAGCTCTGCTGAGGGAACGACCTGCGATACCTGTACCGGTTCGACGGATCCGTGCTTGATATCGGATCCACGGCGACAGCGCCGCCCAACGAACGCAAGCTGTACGTGCCCTCGTAGGCGGGATGCAATATCACCTGCACGGGTGCGTTCTGTGTCGTTCCTACGAGCTGCAGGTGGGAGTCGACAGGCTGGTCGTGAATATGGGCGCTGAGAGCTCCGTTGGTGGTGTGGATGTCGACGATGAAAGAGCCATTGATGAGGGAGGGGTCTGGTAATGGTGGCGCGTGGGATAAAGCTGCAGAGGTCGAGAGGAGGTGAATATTGGACGTGAGTAGGCTGCACGAGGGAAGTGAGCAAGAAAGATGGTCATGAGGGGAGCCAAGGATGCGCACGCATTGCTCGTCTGTATCAACACGCGAGACGTATTCGAGGGATCGTTCGCGACAAAGGCGCTGACATCGACCGAAGCGTTTGATGTCTTGAGAGTAAGCTGGTCGGAGGCGTGAAATACACCAGTAATCTTGTCCTTGGAAGTGACAGCCGTCAAGTTCTTTGCCTTCACGAACTATTGGCCGGGTCAGGAGGAATCCGCTGAAAACAATGTAGACTACTCACCGTGCTATCAATCTTGGCAAGGCCCGACTGCAGATTAATGGAGCGGAAGTCTACTGGGCCTTTAAGGTTCACGTGGTGCGAAAATCGAGGGAGGTTGGTTTCGAATGCGTTCACGAACGTCGTGTTTACTGTTCGGTAAGAAAAGACGACCTCGATATGGAAACCGCCAACATCCTTGGGCCATTTCGCTGGTGTCTATATGACCATCAGAACCATGCGGTAAAGAAAGCGCGTGAGATTGAGTACCAAGAGTGCAACGCCCAGTTGAGACGGAGCGCGTTCAACTACGCAGACGTTGGTCATGGCTAGGTCTGCCTTTGAGCCTTTGGGATATATCTTGATCGTCACAGAGTCCTCGGGAAAGTTTTCGTGACTTGACGTCAATATTTCAACGGAGCCATGCGCCAGAGTCCCTCTGCTGAAGAGATAAAGCGCGTCTGAGGACAGCGGCAGTGTTAACGAGAAGGGCGCGACCCCTCGAGTGCTGATATCTCCTGAGACGTATGTGGGACCGAAACATGAGTGCACCAAGCCGTCGGAGGGCATTGGCCAAGGGAACTGGTTCAAGCCATGGAAGAAGAGCAGGTTGATTCGCGTTTGTGAGGAGCTTGATTCCAGAGATGCGAAGACAGTGGAATGCTCACGTCATGACTACCCTTCCTACTGCCACGCCAGAATGCTATCGTCACTACCCCCTTGATAGCCCATGCCACCGAGAGGTAGATGAGGACGGCCCAAAGGAAAGCTTTGATGAAACGTTTCCCTGCGCGCTCTCCTCGCTTGATAGGCCCACCGCGGTGTGGTGGTGGTGGAGAAATGAGAGGGGCCGACGCGCTGCCCGTCTGGGCCTCAACATCGACGTTGCGGGAGGCGCGATACGGCTGGTAAGGTATATGGATTGGTGCAGGGCCGCGACTTGAACCGGCGTGTTGAGGGGTGAAGGTGCCGTAGGCAGCCGATGGCGGGGGAGGTGGTTGTGCAGCGACGAATTCCTGGAAATAAGCGAGGAGGTGGTTACGCCTTACCCAGCAGGAGCAGGTGCAGCAACGCACCTCAATCGAATGCCCAGGGTACGCCGGCGGGGGCGCGATGCGGTCCTCTTCAGGGACGGCGGCCGGCGGCTCCGCGCGGGCTTTGGCGGGCGATATAGGTGCCGAGTCGTCTGGCAAGATCATGGTGTCCGCTGTGTTCGACGGCGAGGGCGACACACGAGGGTGGAGGGGGGACGGAAGCTAAGAGCGCGAGCTCAGGGGCGGCGACGATGCCCAAGACGAGTTATGTATGCGCGTCGGGTGATCAAGTGGGTGTCGCATCCCACATGGAGGAACGCCTTGGAACTGCGCGCGCAGGCGATAGTGGCTGCGCGCCCCTGCGATGACTCACATCTGCCGTTCCTGCGGCTCGGCTCGGATGCGCTCGTGCTGAGAGCCTGTGAGAGGCTCAGGATGGTTGTGTGGGTGGGAGCACGAGGGCGGGCCGGAAGCGACGTCGCGCAGGTGCCATAGATGGCGCAGGCTGCGCCCGAGATTGCGCGTGGTCGGCGGGTCTGATAGGAAATATGCGCGCGAGAACGTGGGTCGTGGATAGCGAATAGTCATACGACGCCAACGACGCGTTCAACTTGAGCAGGCGATGGACGAGGAGGAAGGCGGAGAGACGGCGACGGCGCGGAGCGACCTCTCTCTGGCGGTGCGCGGTTGTCGCGTGCTCCGTGGCTCGCGGCTCCGCCCCGCGCTCGCCTCGCGTCGGGGAACGCGTTGCACGCCCAGTCCTCACTGCTTCCTCAGGCCTCATCCCCCACCATCCCCTCTCACCTCCTACCTTCAACCCGCGCAGACATGGTGAGAATGCCCAACCCTTTCATGCGGGCAATCGTTCTGAGCTGCCGGTCTGCAGCTGCCACTGTCCCTACTGAACGCGGCACAAAATAAGCCGATGGTGAGTCTCCCCTCTGCCTACCGTGGCGCTGAGCACTGAACCCGCCAAGGCTGACTCTCGCCCTCCCCTTGCTCGTCCATGCCCACTTGACACGAACTCGGCTTGAGTAGCTCGTAGAGCTGAAAAATGGCGAGACATTCAATGGGCACCTTGTCAACTGCGACAACTTCATGAACATCACGCTCCGAGAGGTCTACCAGACGAGCGCGGAAGGCGACAGGTTCTGGAAATTGAAGGAATGCTACATTCGGGGCAGTACGGTGAGTACTTCATGGTGGTGCAATGTGCATCTTGGCCTGCTGTATCAGCCATGGCTCGTCGTGCATGTGTGTGTATTCGGGAGAGGCACAGGACGTGCTGCGGCTGGACGTCGCCCATACACACCCCCTGTATACACAAGCCGCTTTTCTATGCGCAAGCCGTCCCTTCACCGCGCGTCCTCGTGCTGACGTCCCCACCCCCACCGCAGATCAAGTACCTGCGCGTCCCAGACGCCCTCCTCGACTCCGTCAAGGAGGAGCAGAACCGTGCGCGAGAAGCCGGCCGCGGCGCGAGAGGAGGCCATGTCGGCGGTCCCGGCACTCGTGGTCGCGGTGCGCCCCCTCGCGGTATGTCCTCCTTCCGTCTCTACACGCGCAGATCCGCTGTGTCCCCTCGTCCGCGATGAACCGATCGACTGACCATTGCTTCCTCCAGGACGCGGTGGCATGCCCCGTGGGGCAGGCCCGATGCGCGGCGGAGGCCGCGGACGGGGGAGGGGTATGTGAGGCTGGCGATGGGCAGGCTGGCCTCGTCCGGAAAGCGGTCGCTTCGGCTCTCTAATACGCACGCCCTCGACGACTCCCGATCACTGTTGTTTTGCTCTCGACCTGTGTACAGCATTTACCATATGTTAGGATCTTCCATTGGATCAGCGATGGCCGTAAACTCGCTTGCGCCAATATTGAATATCGTTCACCGGCATTCACTGCACGCTCCAGTAACGGCTGTGATATATGGATCGAAAGCTCTCGATAGCAGTAATGGCGGAGGGATATTCCGCACAAGGAGTACGGTGGGTGGTCACGAGTGAAGTATGTGCATGATGTGCGAGTGTGTAACGACAGCAGGAATGAGCGAGCGGTGTACGCGGGTATCAAGGAGTGGTCCGGCGGATACATGTGAGCGAGAGCAGTCCATACGTGATATGGCGATGTGAGAGACGGATGCAGTGTACTGGTACAGCGGTGATTGAGCAGTCGTGACGAGGAAGAGAATGTTAGAGATGCAGGTAAATACTTTTGTACAAGGAGGGTCGTATGTCTCGGAGGGGCGTACACGTATATGTTTGGCGTGTGCGTGTGGGGAAGAAGTTTAGTCCCACGTATCTTGCATGACGCCAGAAACGATGTCAAACTCAACGCGGTTTGTGCCATCCTCGTCTGTTTTGCAGACCCATCGTCCCTAGGACTGTCATCAGACAGAGAGGCGCGAAAAGTCTTGGAAATGCTCACGATATATATCAAGTTCCCGATACCGATCAGCCTGAGGACAGAGCTCTCGCGAAGCATCATATTCCGCACGGACTTGATGATAGCGTCCGACTCTCCCCTCCGCCACTTGGACTGGTAGAATCGAAGGGTGCGGAGGTTGTTGGCCTTCGCCACGACCGCCTCGTAAGGAGTCTGCGCAACCGAGTTAGAGATTTCCACAACGCACAACAGGGCGGGCACGCACCCCCTCTGGGCTCCAGATCGTTGAGCACGAGAGCGTCTCGAGCGCGGGGAAGAGCGTGCAGAGGCACTCGACGTCCGCGAGGGACATCTGCGTCGAGTCCGCGGTGAAGTGCTTGAGCGTGTCCTTGTGGATCGTCGCCATGTCGAGCAGAAAGCCGCGGGGGATGAACTGCTCGCCGGCGGTGGAAAACGCGTTGAGCGTGAAGCTCTCGAGGCTCGGGGCGGGCGTGAGCCGGCGGATCCACGTCCAGAGCTGCTGCAGGCCCTGCGGGTCGACCGTGCTCGTGCGCACGGTGAGATCGCGGAGGCGCGCGGCGGGGATGTCGTCGTAGCGCGAGAGCGCGGCGGCCCCGAAGTACTCGGTGTCGAGCGAGTGCAGGTGTGGGAGGAAGGTGAGGATCTCGAGGATGGCGGCTGAGGACGCGCCCTTGAGGCGGAGCGCGCGGAGGCGCGGGAGGTGGGCGAGGACTGTGATGAGGATCGAGGCGGGAACACCTGAACAACGCTGCCGGCGCACGCGGACGAGCAGGGGGAAGCGGTGATCAGGACGTACAGTCTAACGGGTGCACGCGAGAAAGGGAACTGACGCCCAGCTCGAGGTGTGTGAGGCTCTCGCCGAGTTTTTCGGACCAGCCCTGGAGGATGCGCGGCTTGCCCTCCATGCACCAGATCGAGACCTTGTGCAGCCCGGTGAACGCGTGCAGCGCCTCCCAGACGTCGTCCGAGAGCCCGTAGAAGGTCCGCATGACGAGCTCCCGGACGGGCAGCTCGCGGAGGATGTCGAGGTAGGACATAAACTCGCGCTCGCCGGACGAGCCCTCGGCCATGTCGCCACTCCAGGTGAAGCCTTCCAGGTTGACGTACATGCGGAGGGCTTTCAGCGAACCTTCAAGCAGGTCGGGTCTGTAACAGCCGACTGAAGCTGGAGTCTAGTCAGTCGCGATAGCGGCAGTATCGCATCGAGCACAACGAGCACTCACCAGTTTCGGAAACGTGACGCACATGCTTGGCGTATTCTGGCTTCTGGAGGATCGTGATAGAAGGATGCACGACGGACGCTTCCTGGACAAGAATACCGCATAAGAATACCGCATAGCGAGTACTCACGGCTTGGAGTGCCGCTCCACTGTAGCAGAGCAACAAGCAGGTCCAACGGGGAGCGCGTGCACGCACACCCCCGTAATGGTTGATCCACGGCACCGCCAGCCGCGGCCAAGACCGCACAGCAATAGAAGTAGGGACGCATAGGGACAGATGCTGCCCCGATCTCGCGTGCCCGTCTCGTTCAACGCGTCCAGCGGAGGCAGCAGGGATGGGGATGGGAACACGGGGAGCACACCTGGAGTTTGACGAGGCCCTTGTGGGTGGTGATGCGCACGTCGAGCGTGCGGTACAGCAGCGGTGTCGCGGCATAGTGGAAGACCTTGGAGAGCTGCGCGCACGTACAGAGGTCACGGCGGTCGGCGAGGTGTTCGAGGATCAGCGGGAGGACGTCGAGCGGAAGGGCGGCGGCGGCGGACATCGCGCGCCACTGCAGCTGGAGGGCGGGGGGAGATGACGAGGAACAGGGGTAGATGGGACGGCCTGGCCACCGGAGCGCGACCTGCAGGGGAGGCGGGTGCGAGGGAGGTCAGGCAAGACGCGGAACTGGATGCGCAGGGCCCAAGCGCTCACCTTTTCCGACGTCGGCGCGCCGCGGTCCGCCATCGCCTCTGCTTTGACCTTCGTCATCGCGGGGAGGGCCAGGGCGGTAGTCCTAGCAGTTGTCGTCGTTGTCGCCACCATGTCCACGTCGCAGTGTATACCAGGCTCGAGGGGGAGAGACAAGACAGGCCTCTAGGACAAGGGCACGCTTACTTATGGGAACCCTCGCCGGGCGGATTAGATCATGAGGTCCGCGACCCCGCCTGCTGGTGATCGGATAGTCGTCTTTGCTTTCGCTCCGAAGAACGCACGGTGCGCGTCCTGGACGAAGTCGGCTTTGTGCGCGCACAACCAGCGTGCGCCCGCCTCGTGCCCGCCTCGTATCTCCGCGAAGTCGCGTTGGTCCGCATTTCATTCTGTCAAGCGCTACGCGCGTCGTCATTCTCAGGTACGCGGTCTCACTCACTGTTGCCTGTCGCACTTACAACGAGCGGCCGGAGATAGCTTGACTACAAAGCTTTTAAAAAACACGGCATTGTCGCCATCCGGACATCGGGATTTAAACGCTTCAAATGCAGAGGGCACCCCGGAGGAAGATGATGATCAGCAGCCCACAAGGGGTTCACCAACCGCGCAAACGCTATCCACCCCAACGGCCGGATCGCGAGGTTGCACATGACGGCGGCACGCAATTACGTCAAACGACTGCCCTGAACGCTCATATGGGTGCTCACTGCTCGGGACCGCAGGTATAGAAGTGGCGGTGGTTACCCGGCAGTGGTGTCCTTAGCTGCGAAATGACCGGCATGTCCTGCAGCCCGCAACCTGGATAGGTGCGGTGGAAGAGTACTCACGGGCGGACACATAATGAGGAAGAAGTAACACCCCTTCCAAGCTCCAGATCTTCGCGTGCGCTCGCCGGCTCCGGTCGGGGACCTCGATGTATAGCAAACATCGGGGCGCCCGGAGTTCTCGGCCACTCCGGACACTAGAGTTATGGAAGCAGAGCGTGGACAGCCAACGACCCGAACGATTGGCGAACCTACAATACAGCACGCACACTGTCGCCGTCACAAACGCACAAACTACGCGGGTGCTCTAGGAACGAGACGCAGGGTCAGAACACCGCTCCTACTTCGGACCTTCAAACACACCTGCTTCTCAACCGTCCAACGCACATCCGTACACCTTGGACGCCACATCTCTCCAGGTCGCCTTGTTGACAGCGAAGCCCTCCGCGTACTCGACCTCGAGGTGGTGCAACCGCCGACCGACGATAACGAGGCTGTGTAGAGGTTGCCCAAATGTTTCGGGCGGCTGCGCGGCGAGCTCGGCGAGCGAGCCCGCGACGATGCGCTCCTCGGACCCGCCGCCGACGCGCGACAGGGCGATGGCGAGCGTGCGGTCAGGTGTCAAGACCCCCGCGCCGCGCGACGCCTCCACTTCGGCTAGTTGCGACACCGCTTGCGTAATGGACATATACCGCGGTGGCTCGTATATCTTGCGACCGCTGCGCGGCGGTCATCAGCATTCAAGCCGATAAAGCGGGGGGAGGGGGCCGCGGGTGGGAGATAGATGGACTAACCGAGCGAGATTTTCTTCGCTCTGCTCCTTGACTTTGATGTCGAGCAGAACGAGCGTGTGCATCCCAAGCGCCGCATTATCCTGCACACGGTCGTAGAAGCTGTCCGGCTTCCACGTTTCGGTGAAGAACACGAGCGACACCGTCTGCCCGAAGTTGTACAGCTGCAGCCCGCAGGCGCCTACGGCATTCATGATGGACGCGTTGTGGATGATACGCGTCGACACCCCGAGTGCGCGCGCGCGGAGGACGATATCTGTGTGCGTCGTCGCCCTAGTCCGAAGAAACGGCGAATCAGTAGAGTGCTCTCATCGATAGTCTCTGCAAGAAGGTGTACGAACCCGTAAGGGTCTCCGACTACTAGCAGCGAGACGTCCTCCTTGTCCGCGTCGCGGAGGATCTCGTCGCTCTCGGTCTCGACCATGTCCCGATCTGCGATGATCAGTTCCTTCCCATAGAACGCTTCCTTGTGCGGCCACTTAACATCGTATTATCGTACGAGCCTGGTTAATGACGCGTACCAATCGCTCCTTTTGGATCATGAGGATGCTCGTGTACGCCTCGAGGTAGACTCGAGACGATCCTTTGACCGCCTGGATAATCGACATGAGGCCTCTAATGCTGAGATAAAGGGCACGCGGTTACCTCAAGCCCTCTGATAGTGATATCTTTCTCATCGCATAGGCCCAGACCGATGATGTAGAACATGGTGGTGGTTTGGGAGGAAGAGGTTTTCCGATCTCCCGTTCAGATTAGATTTCTACCACGTGCGCCACAAGATCTCAGATTACAGTCGCTCATTAGCGGACTTAAAACCCGACCTAGCGGGCCGAAGGGCGCTTACGCCAGTGGTCTGCCTCCGTCTGCCTTATGTCTTGACCTTGCTGTTGTCCTCCTCCTCCTCATCTAGTGAAGAAACGTCACTATGAACAATTTTGAAGCTCTGGTATGTTATCCCTTCCCTCATCTGCAATCGTGTTCCCTCAATATCATTGCTCTCTAGGTTCTGCTTTCCCGTCTGCGCCCATCCTCACCCGTACACCTCCCTGGAGCGCGCTGCAGGGTTAACCGGACTCCTCCTCATGGAGCGGCGATGCCGTTGATGCAGCGTAAGGATGAGGATGAAGTACATTCTAGTGAGCAGTATCTCTCCCATGCTTCCTGCCCCCATGCCGCAAATCTCGCCCCTTCCTACGAAAGTTTCATCCTCCCGCCGCCGTCTCGACATCCTCTGGACGCAGACATGTGTCACGCCACCACTCGTGCGAGCGATTCCGCTTGCGTTTGGCCGTGATTGACAACATGAGCCCTCGCCGTCCCGTTCGGCTCTGCTCCTTCGCGCGTGCGGCCCACCACGACAATATTTAGCAGTCTTTTAGCAGTATTTCCGATAAATTCTGACCTTCACCCCTCGCGCGACCAACTCTCCGCCATTTGGGCACACATCGCACGCCCACTTCAACTCGCTTTGTCCATCCGCGCGCTCGCGCCTTTCAGCAACCATTTGGCTTCGTCTGGAGCAGTATTTACGGCGCCAAGTCTATCATGTAATTATCCTACTGCATAGCTACTGCCGTTTGCAATGGTTTGCGTCAGGAGCACCTGCCGAGCCCCCTGTTCAAGCCCGGATGGAGACATTTTGGTTAGTCGTGTGCTCTCATCCAACAAAACGCGTCTCACTACGGTCTATGAACAAACCATCCGGGGAAGACTGCGGTGTCCCAAGAAATAAGAGTGATTATAATACATGAGCACTGGGAAGGGCCGCAAAACAGTATACCAATAAATCAATGCAGGGACACACCAACCAATGCCACCACTAGATCCAGGTTCAGCGCCCTCGTCACCTATCGACCACCCTTGATGAGACCCATGGCGGCTTTGTCTCTGCTTGGGTCTGTCTCGAGATCCATGGGGTCGTTCGCAAGACCTTTCTTGCTTGGGTTCAGCGGCTCGTCGCCACAACCGCAATCGTACGTCGCGTCGAGGTTCACGCAGTCAAACTCGGGCTTGCCGAGGCGGGCGTTCACTTGGTTGTGCAGGAAGCACAGCCTGGAGACGGTCAGCATGGGGCGGTGAACACAGAAAGTAGGCACTCACCATGTTGCAGCAGACCGGCGCGAGGACGTCTGGGGAAGATACAGTGAGGGTGTGGTCAATGGAAGCCGCTGAGTAACCGTACCTGCGGGGGAAACTTCTTGAGGAGTAGTTGGAACTCTGCCGCACATTCTCCACAAGGGTAGAGGCGAGATGTGAGATGGAAATAGTTGTATAACGCGTCTCTCTCGTCCTGGCTGGGTTCCTGCGAGGTACAGACCACAGCGTTGACATGTGAGAGACAAGACGACATGGGGACATACTCACGTCCGGGTAACGCAAGGTCATGGTGTGCCTTCGTACGAAACTTTGAGCACATGGTGCATGCAGAGGCAAACATTGTACTCACATCAACTTCCATGTCGCCCGACCAAGCTCAGCTCTGCATCCTCATGAGGACTAAAACTCGGTGTGGTAGCGAGGACTCACTTGGCGGTCGCGTTCCCGAGTTTGCTCATAATCACGTTCCCTTTCACGCCCTTGTCCGGGGCGGGAGGAATGTAACCTCCCTCACTGAAGAAGTCGCCCGTCCATGTATCCACGTATGTCCTTGAAGGAGGGTGGAAAAACGCAAGCGAGCCTACGAGAAACTGTGGCGGCGGAGACGAAGGTGAGTATCACGGCGACGCGTGTATATGGATGCGTTTGGACCTACGAGGGCAAAGATGGTGAATATGAATGCTTTCCCGAAGCGCGTTATCATGTTAGGGTGTAGTAGATGGAGCTTGGGGAGACGTAGGGAAAGGCAGAGGGACTTGAAGAGGCGGAGGTGGTGGTCGACGGACAGGAGAGCGCATCAGCCTGTACGCCCAGATTGCCGCGGTCGCTCGTCGCTCGAGACACGCCGCGACCACTCGCGCGCCGGCCCGCCGAGCCGGGGATATGAGCGCGTTGCTGCCTGAGCTCGGTGTTTGCACGCGAGCGCAGCTTCGACTCACTTGATCGCGCGACCCCCGAGGCTACGGCTGCTCTGCTGGGTGAGAAGCACCAGCCCTGGTTTTCGCGGAACTGGAACTCACCAAATCGTCTTCCAAGCCGAAAGCTGAACGCTGCAATCCCGGAAATCTCGCGTAGATAAGCCGACGCATCTATATCTGCGTTCAAAATCGATAAACAGAGGGTAACAGCAGCTGTATCGCCCAGTGAGTCACCACCGCCATCTCTTACTCTTCTTGACTCGCCTGACCAGCATATAACCCCCACCTCCGTGCTCAAGGAAGCACATACCTTCACCATGGCCCCGATTCATATCGACGAGGCAACAGGCTCCGACGACACTGGCAAGGGCACGCCCGAGGCTCCCTACAAGTCCCTTGCGTTCGCTCTCTACACCCACCCTGATGGGGCCTTCGTCATTCGCAAAGACGCTACCGTGTCGTTCGAGGAGCCCACCCAGTCCGCATTGAAGAAGGCTAAGAAGAGCGCGGACGGTATCGAGAAGAAGCGTAAGAAGGCAGAGGAGCTTGCGGAGCGTGAAGCAAAGGAGTCGGCGGCCACGCGCGAGAAGAAAGAGAAGAAGTTGGAGGAAAGCAAGAAGATTGTGCTGACGATGGACGAGAGTCTGCCTACTCCCGTCAAGGTGCGTTCCATAGCCCTTCCGCCCTGCATCTGCATTCATCCCCGCTTTATCTCTTGTGCAGGCGAAGATCGGGAAGCTCACTCCGCTCCGGGCGAAACGCATCCGCACAAGTGGCTGGGTTCACCGTCTGCGCGACCAGAAAGAGATCATCTTCATCGTCCTTCGCGATGGCACCGGCTACCTCCAATGCGTTCTCTCCGGGCAGGTCGCACAAACATACGATGCGCTCACGCTCACTCTTGAATCGACGATCGAGGTTGTCGGGACCCTCAAGGAGGTGCCGGAGGGCCAGACTGCACCAGGAGGGCACGAACTTGTTGTCGACTACTGGCGCACCCTCGGCGCGGCTCCCGGAGGCGATGACGCGTTTACCAACCGTTTGAACGAGGTGAGCTCGTCCTTTTTGCCGTCACACGACCCACCTGAACCGCTTCACGTCCAGAAATCCGATCCGTCCATCCAAGCCGACCTCCGCCATCTCGTCATCCGCGGCGAGACCGCGTCCGCGGTGCTGAAGCTGCGCGCCGCGCTCCTCGCCTCCTTCCGCTCCTCGCTCGTCGCGCGCGACCTGACCGAGGTCACGCCGCCGTGCATGGTGCAGACGCAGGTCGAGGGCGGCGCGACGCTCTTCAAGTTCGACTACTACGGCCAGCCCGCATTCCTCACCCAGTCCTCGCAGCTCTACCTCGAGACCTGCCTGCCGTCGATCGGCGACGTCTTCTGCGTGCAGGAGTCCTTCCGGGCCGAGAACTCGCACACGCGCCGGCACCTGTCCGAGTACACCCACCTCGAGGGCGAGCTCGCGTTCATCACCTTCGACGATCTCATGGACCACATCGAAAGCGTCATCTGCGACACCGTCGACGGCCTCCTCGCGGACCCGGTCGGGGCCGCGCTCATCAAGCAGCTCAACCCGGACTTCCAGGCGCCCGCTAGGCCGTTCATGCGCCTCGCGTACACAGACGCAATAAAGTGGCTGAACGAACACGGGATCGAGCACGAGGCGGAGGACAAGGACGGGAACGTGATCAAGGACGAGCAGGGGAACCCGGTCATGGTCCCGCACAAGGTCGGGGACGACATCGCGGAGGCGGCGGAACGGCGGATGACGGATATCCTCGCGCGTCCGATCTTCCTGTACGGATTCCCGGCGGAGCTGAAGGCGTTCTATATGAAGAAGATGGAGAAGAAGGAGGGCGATGAATATCCGGATGTCGCGTTCACTGAGAGCTGCGACCTGCTGATGCCGGGCGTTGGGGAGATCGTTGGAGGCTCGATGCGTATTGCGGATGAGCAGGAACTGCTCGCTGCGTACCGCCGGGAGGGTATCGACCCGGAGCCGTACTACTGGTTCACGGACCAACGGAAGTACGGCACCTGCGAGCACGGCGGTTATGGGCTTGGTGTCGAGGTGAGCCAAAGTGTTTTCTGCGAGGGAGATGATTGCTGATCGCTTTCGCAGCGTTTCCTGGCGTGGTTGGCGAACCGGTACACTGTCCGCGAGTGCTCTCTTTACCCGAGGTGGCCAGGTCGTGCTACGCCTTGAACGTACATGTGGCCGGGAGTTCAGAGTTGTATGTATAGATGAAGCCCGAAGTCGAGCTTTCGCGTCTTAATTGCTGCGCTTTGTCTTGACTCCAGCTTCTGGTAAGCGACACGTGTGATAGTTGTTACAGCTCTTTTGTAGTCCTTTTGTCATACGAGCTAGCTGACCGAGTGTACGATTTAGCGTGTGATATCGTTGCAGAACAGCGCGCGACGGGGTCGCACTTGTTGCTGGAAGCGTCATAAGTACTTGGTGTGTAGTATCCAGTCCGTGCGCGCAATGGAGGGGTGGCGGTGGGCTGTGGCGGGGCACATCCATGAGACCGAGATCGATATCGTCCTATTCCACAGTCATGTGACCCATGCGCTGGCCGCCTTCGAGTCCCCCGGCCCCGACATGGACGCGAGCACATCATCACCAGACTTTACCCGACCCTCAGGCTGCTTCTCAGGTTTGTGGTAGCACTATGGCACACTAGTCCGAGGATCTGATGTGTCCTTTGATCATAGTCATGGCGCAACCTGGTCTTCACCGAGCGTTTTCGACAGAAATCCTCTGCGAGGTTTTTGAGCACCTGGACCTGGGCAGACCGCAAACAGAGCTGCCCATTCAGCGCTTTCATAGGCGCCTCTCGGAGCTGGCTTTACTGCGGCTGTCCACGACTTGTCGCGCGTTCTCTGGCCCTGCCTTAGATGTCCTTTGGAGAAGACCACCCAGCATTCTCGCGGTCCTATCTGTTTTGCCTACTTTGCATTCAGATTTTGCAGAGGAATACGTACGTGCCATAACGCACAGCTCACTCATATGTTATGCTCACCGACTTCCCGTAGTACTTCACAACTGAACCTAATGAAAATGAGTGGGAACGCTTCCAGGCCTACGCTTGCCGAGTCACCGATCTCGGCTTTGGGCGAGATCGCCCGCAGCGCATCACATTTGGACAAGAGCGGATATCATCCTCAGTATGGCTGTTTCTATCACGCAAGACTCCTGCCGGACAGGGCCTCTTCCCTCGTCTCAAACGTTTGGAGCTCTTCGAAGAAGCACCTGTGAGGGATCCGGGCCGCAGCCTTCTCCTCTCTCCCACTCTTCGTGAAATCAGGATTTCCACTGCCCTACGTCCTGGAGAAAACCCGAACATCAAGTTCTTTCCCGGCATCGTTCCTATAGTCCAGGAAGCTCTTCGGCTTGTGTCCAAGTTGTACAGCCTGCGAGTGTCGTTTTGGGGGCTCGCGCACCTCCCAAACTCTACGGCTATCGCCGCGAGTTACGCCGACTTGTCGCATCTTCAGACCTTGGGTATCACAAACGTGAATATATCACTACAGCTTTTGCAAGTCCTTTTGTCCGCACCCTCTCTGGAGACGTTGGAGCTTGTCATTGAGGAAATCGACGAAGAACTCGAGAATGTCGACAGGCCTCTCACCTCTGGCCTTTTGGCTCTTCGCCGATTACACTTGACTGGCCTTCCAGATCAACTGGCGTTGTTCGTTGATCTCACCGCCCCTCCGCACGTGAACGCGCTCTCCCTCTACATCACCGCTGATGACTGGAACTTCGACGACGACGATGACGTCGACGAACCCGAGTTCTTGCAAGACTTGCACAGGGCTATCTCACCCCTCGCGCGCTCAAACGCAGGAAGCCTCATGATAGCCTTCTTGAGCTCCCGCACTCCCCCCGTGCGCGACATCACCACCGTGCTTCAACCCGCGCTCGAAATCGCTTCCCTTGCCCGGGTCACCGTATCCGGCGTCGGACAGCCGGACGAAACGCACTTCCCCGTGAGCGACGACGCTCTGCGCACCCTCGCGGACGCGTGGCCGCACCTCCGCGAGCTCGCGATCTCCTGCAAGAAGGTCCAGCTGCCCCGCGTCACCATCACGGACCCCGCCGCCATCGACCGGCCGAGCCTCCGCGCGCTCACCCACTTCGCGGAGCGCTGCCCCGAGCTCGTCCGCCTCGTGCTGCCCACGCTCTGGTTCGAGGCGCTCCCGAGGTCGCCGCGGATGCACGACCTCGTGCGCCCCCCGCGCGCGCCGCACGGGCTGCGCGAGCTCAAGACGGAGCACACGGGCCCCGTGGGCGACCATCTGGTTCGGGCCATGGCGTTCGCGATCGACAACCTCTTTCCGCACCTGGACGTCACCGACGCGCACGCCGACACGAGCGGGCGGCTGACGGAGTGGGGGCGGGTGGAGCACCACCTGCTCATGCTCCGGTACGGGCGGACTGGGACGCATCGCGTGCCGCCGAAGGGCGACTGCGGGCTGGCGGAGGTGCTCATGTTGGACTCGGGGCATGTGTGAGTACCCAGCGTTCGGTCGGGCGGTAGAACGCGCGATCATCCTCTTCGTCTTTCTTGTTCCCCCTCCATATTCCACCTACACGCGTACTCCACTATTAATAGTATTCACAAGTAGTGCACGCCACGGCTTTCCTTGGATTTCTTGATGTGATATGGCTTGGATGGCCACTCCCCTCCCGTTGACCATTGTTCCGTAGTTACTGCTAGCCATGGCCATCGAGTTCCCATGTCTGCCGCCATCGAACCCAACGTTTTCTTGTTGAATGCCCGGCCCAAGGCGCAGAGTATCGCACGCGCCGTCAAGGAGGATAGAAAGGAACGTCGGGAGTTGATCTACTAGTAAACGACAGACAGGTTATGGGGGGTATACCAACACAAACATCATCCACGATCCGCCTCTCCATCTCACAGCTCCGCCTTGACCAGGTTGCTCTCGAAGTTCGAGTCCTTGAACGGCACGTTCGCGGCCCCAAAGTCGGTGTTCTGCAGCGCGTCGCGCGCAGCGTCCGTCAGGCTCTCCCACGCGATCAGCGGCTGCTGGCCGCCGACGTCGCTCGTGAACCCGAGCTGGTGGTCGATCGGCCAGGTCGAGTAGTACCGGATGAGCGGGTTCGTGCCCTGGAGCGGCGGGTCCGTCTCCGCGTCGAACTTGCCGTGCCCGGACGCCGCGGCGCCGAGGATCGTGGGCTCGTCCTTGTTCGGGTCGTCGATCCAGACGACGATGCCTTCCCAGTCGTGGCGATGCCCGATGCCCGAAGATGGCGAATCCTGGAGCGGAGCGAGAGAAGGTGAGCATGTACTCAAGAAGCCGCGGGGAAGTGCGGCGGGTGAGCCTCACCTTGGGCATGTACCAAGAGTACATGATCGCGTACGCGCCGTTGTACGCCTCGGCGCGCGCGTACACCTGTCCGGTGCTGCTCGAGCACTTGCCCTCCGGCGAGCCGGAAGGGGAGAGACCGCCGCTGCGCGACGCGTCAGAGTTCGTTCGCTTCTGCGAGGTGAGGGCGCGCGACTCACCTAGTGTTGCCCTCCGCGTCGACGGCGGGGTAGGGAACACAGCCGTTGACGACCTTGAGGTACGGCTTGTACTTGAGGTAGATCCGACCAAGGTTGCCCGACGGGACGGTCTCCGGGAAACCCACCACGGCGTCGTGCGCGATGACTGCGCGGCGCTCGAGAGGCGCCGCGGAGGTCATAGCCACGAGGAGACCAACGACACCGGCTGCAGCCTTGAAGAACTTCATCGTGAGGCCGGGTAGAAGAGGCGAAGGGTGGACCTAGGCGGAGGGAGAAGGGAGGATGCGCAGTCGAGCAGCGCTGGGGAACGCTGGCTTCGTTGCGCGTGCTCTTATACGTCGCCCATGTCTCCGAGTCTTGTCCGGAGAGTGTCATGGCGAGCAACCCGCACTAGCGCGATGTTCGAAGAATTCTGTGCAGACGAAGAAACAGGTACCTGGGAGTAGGGAACAGCTTTACCCGGCGTCTTCTTGATGTGGTCCTGGTGACCGGCGGTATCTCACGCGCGAATCGTCCTGGGCGCCTCCGTCTCTCATGTTGGACACCATCTCCATTCTCGCCTCTTTTCGCAGCCTTCGTCTTTCCTAAGAACGTCCATGGATAAATAAACTTTGGACGCATACATCACCTAGTTGAAGTTGGCCTCGGTTGACTGAGCCTGTCCCACACATGATGGCGGCGCGCACGTCCGAACTTGGGCGGCACCGAAGAGCATGGCGTGAATCATACACCTCTTGTGAGTACGTGTCTGACCAATTCAGAAATCGGCCAGGGCATGCGCCGGACTTTCGCTGCTCCGGGGCACTGAGCGCGCAGCTACTTTAGCCTGGGCGAAAGTGAGAACAGGTACGTGATTCGCACGGGTGACGATGTGAATAGTATCACTTGACGACGCGGATGCTACGAACCCGTAGGGCCGTATGGCACGGTTCACATGGAGATGAAAAACATGTGCTGAACACTGACTTCGCTTTCCTGCGTGGCGCATCCCGAGTTCCGCTACCTCGACTGTCTTCTACCGATCCAAACTCGCGATATCCTAACATGACGCTCATTTAAACGATGTACCAGGTGCCGCTGCCGGACCAACGCCGCGCCTGTCCTTCGAGGCACCAAACGTAGCCTCAATGCACGCCTAGCGGGCGTGCCAGCTGGGGACCTATATGACTTCAGTCACTGCTGACAAGCGCACCTTGTTTCTACTCCTTACCATGTCCTTCTCCAAAGCGCGCGGTGCCTCGCTCCATCGTTCCACTGAAGTACGCGAACGCGGGCTGCATTCCGGTGGGCCTACACGGCATCCCGATTATTATCTGGAAGATGGCAATCTCGTGATTTTGGTGAGCACACTTCGTCGCGATCCAGCTTGTATTTTTTAGCTCACAGTCCACTACGCTAGGTCGAGAAGACACTCTTCCGAGTGTTTCGCTCGACATTCACCCGGCACTCTCCAGTGTTTCGAGACCTATTCAGCCTCCCCAACCCAGAAGGCTCTACCTCAGAAGGTATGGATGACGCGAATCCCGTGCAGCTTTCTGGAATATCCCCTGTGGACTTCGAACGTCTACTCTGGGTTCTGTATCCTCTGTGAGTTCGTGGCGAACCCCGAGTTGCCGTCACTATCTCATTTTTGATTCTCCAGAAATTACGCTCATCCGAGAGCCGGTACCCTGGCCGAATGGACGTCCATTCTAAGCCTCGCAACACGCTGGGAATTCAGCTCAGTACGCACGCTTGCAATACACCACATCCAAAGCCTGCCCTCCGCCTTCGCCTCCCCCCTTTCTCCCCCCACGCCCTCGCCCGTCTCCACTTCCCCAGATCGGCGGCCCTCGAAGGCCACCTCCACCCCCGTCTTTCCGCTCGACGCCATCCTCCTCGCTCGCGCCTACGACCTCCCGCGCGACCGCTGGCTCCTCTCCGCCTACACCGCGCTCTGCACGCGCCCCGCTCCGCTCACCTCCGCGGAGGCGGCGGGCCTCGGCGCCGAAGACACCTCGCGGGTCGCGCGTGTGCGCGAGGCGCTGCGCGCGCGCGAGGCTGGCTCGCGGCTGGGCGGGTACTGCGCCCCGACAGTGAGTTCCGCGGCACGCGCCCGGTTGAGCGCGGGTGCTGGGACCGTGACGGGAGGAAGGGGCGTTTTGGACTGGAGCGGGAGCGGCCGGGGAGCGACCCCGGCGCCCCGACCTGCGACGGTGCTGGGTACGCGCGCGTCGCCGTTCGCGAAGGGGTCGCCGCCTTCGACGTCGAGGAGTCCGACGGCGTTTCCGGGACCTGCGCGACTCGTCGCGGAGACGTTTGAAATTAGCTGCTTGTGAACCGTTGCTCAACAAAGCAGCGCTCCAGTCACTCTTGCATACTTGCGCTGGCCGCGTATTTATGAGCTATGTATAACCTCTTCCTTGAGACCTTGAGGCTTTGTCGAGACACATGCGCACGGTGTGATGCATCTGTAGGACTTGAATGTGTTTGTAGCAAATGGGGATGTCTATATACAAGGTGTGGCGCCTACAGTATGTCGTACAACATGCATGACGGTCGTGAGGTAGTGATACAAGACAAGCGTGAGCACGTGCAGATCGTGTGGATGTCGTGAGGAGCAGTAGCGAAAGATGAGGGTAGTAAGGCAAACGATGAGAAAGAAAGGCAGCTAGTGGTCGTCGCCCTCAAGTTGTTTAGCGAGTGCTTTGCCGGTACTGAGAACACTACCCCAAAAACCAGTGGGAGTGGAGGCGCTGGGGGACTTGGCGGGTGGAGCGGATACGCTGCTGCTCCTCGCAGAACCACGTCTTCCGGCAGCTGGGGGAGGCACGCCTCTTCCTGTCGGAGGAGCCCTGCCTCGCCCCGCTGGAGGGGGAGCAACCCGACTGGCTGGAGAGGGCACTGTCGGAGTCGCGGGCGACGGGTTCGCACCCCAAGGCTTGCCGCTTGGATCGCGCGCCAGGGGCCCCGGTGTGGATGGTTTCACAACAACGGGCGATTGCGCCACCTTGGGGTTCAGCGGAGAATGTGGGCGGCTGATGCTTCCGGAACGTTGGCCGAGGGCAGACGCGGAGGTCGCGAGTTTGGTCGGCTGCGGCCGCACGAGAGGTGACGTCGGCTCGATCGCGTCGTCGTAGACAGATGGCGCACGCGATGACGCGGCGCCGTCCTCTGTCGCAGTGTCGTATGCCTCGGTGTCTGTCATGTCCCCTGTAGGCTTCTCGTCTCTCGGAGGCTTAAGAGTCGCACTAGCGCCGAAAGGATTCGGGTTGGTAAGGTCACGTTTGGGGTCAGAGACCGTGAGCGGGTCGAGAGGCGCGGAGGTCTCTTTGGCGGCAGAGGCAGGAGGAGTGGTGACGTCCACGGCGGTAGGAGGGAGGTCGGTGCTGAACTCCCAGGCAGTATCAACGTTGTCGAGAGGCGACGCCTTCGGATCCTCAGGAGGCGCTGTGTCGTCTTTTGTCTCGCCTGACTGTGTGGAGTCGGTGGTGTTCGTAGGAGCGTCGGGTTTGAGCGAGAAGCTCGCCAGCTGGTTGACGAGAGCGTCGACGGAGGCGGAGTCTTGGGTGGCGACCGGTGTCGAAGAACGGGAAGGGGGAGTGTCGCGGGGCTTCTCAGCTTGAGATAGGATCTTCGCGGCTTTCGGAGTCGTCAAGTCCTCGACGGTAGACTTTGAGGTGGCGGTTGCGACATCGGCTGGTGATGCGGGGATGTCGGTGGCTGTCGCAGCGTCGGCGGACGCAGAGGCCTCCTTCGATGTTGGAACAGAGGCGGTGTCCTTGTCAGCTGCTACTTGCTCCTCTTTCGCAGCCTCCTCCTTCCCAGCAGCGGTCTTCTTTTTCTTCTTCTTGTTCTTTTTGCCTTTAGAAGCCTCCGCCGCGTCGTCGCCATTCCCCTTGCCGTCCTCTTCATCCGCTTTGGAGTCCTCATTGACGTCGGCCTTCTCCTGCTTGGACTCGGTGGCGGCAGTGACATCGGGAGGTGGAACAGTAGGTGCGGGGGTCTGCGGCCTCGATGATTCGTCCTTCGACTGCTCACCTGCTGCAGTAGCTTTGAGAGCAGCTTGTCTGAGCCTCTTCTGCGCCTTTGTAAGCTTAGGCGTAGGCTCCTCCTTTGCCCCTGCGGCCAGTTCGTCTGCCTTCGTCTCCTCCGCCTTGGGGTCCTCCACGCCAGCCTCCGCCTCCACCTCACCAGCCTTAAACTCGTTGGGGGCCGCATCCTCCGTCTTCTTCTCGTCCACCTCCCCCTTCCCCTTCTTCCCCTTCTTCTTCTTCTTCGACCCTCCCGTCGTCTCCTCCACCTTCTCCTCGGGCTTCTCAGCCACTTGCGTCGCCTCTGCCTCCTTCTTCACCTCAACCTCCACCTTCACCTCGTCCACCTTCACCTTAACCTCCTTCGCCTTGTCCGCCTTCTTCTCGTCCCTCTCCACCTTCTCGCCGTTCGCCCCGTCCTTCCTGTCGCTCAGCTGCGTCGCCTTCGTGTCCGCCTTCGCGGTCTCCGGAGCAGGCGTAGGATCGGCGACAGCGGGAGTCACCGAAGTGCCATCGGGAATAGCGGGCGGAGCAGCGTCGGCCGCAGCAGGAGTCTCAGCGGGGGCGACGATGACCGCAGAGGCAGCGGGGGCGTCGATCACCACGGAGGCCGCGGCGTCAACAGGGGCAGGAGCATCGATGGGTGCAGGCTCGTCGACGGGAGCAGGTGTGTCAACGGGAGCAGGCGGGTCGACGAGAGCAGGCGTGTCGGCAGACGCAGAGGGAGGATCGGCGGGAGCAGCGGTCGAGGTCGGAGCCGGAGTAGCGGTGGGATCTGCGCTCTTCTCATCCTCTTTCTCCTTCCCCTTCTCCTTTGTCTCGTCCTTTTCGGGAACGGCAGGCTCGGGCGTAGGCGGGGTAGCGTCGGAAGCAGGGGCGGGAGGAGTAGCCTCCGCCTTGTCCTTGTCAGCGGCCTTTACCACAGGAGCGGGAGTCCCGGTGCGAGCAGGAGTAGCAGTTCGCACTGGGGTCGCAACGCGGACGGGAGTGGCGGTACGGATGGGAGTCGCTGGGTGGGCAATCGTCGGAGTGGAAGGGGCAGGAGCTGACGCCTTGAGCTGCGCAGCGGAGGGCGTGGTGGGGGTCTGGATCTTCGCAGGAGTCGGCGTGGAGGGGGTCTGCGGCCTAAACGTGGTCGCGATCGGGGTGGAAGGTTTCTTCGACGGCGTGTCGACCTTCGCAGGTTCAGACGTGGACTCAACAGGCTTTGTCTCCTCATTCGGCCCCGCCGCAACCTCGGGGACGGGGGTTGTGTCCACATGCACCTCAACCTTCTCTTTCTCCTTGTCGGCGCCCGCCTTTACCTGCTTTCCCTTCTTCGTCTTAGGTGCGACCTTCGCCGTGGGTTCCACCTTCTCCTTCTCCTGCTCATCCTTCGCCACATCCGCAGCGCCAGGGACCGAGGCACCCGCCTCGGCGTCCTTCGTGCCGCTCTTGTCGTCATCACCGCGCCCGGCGGTCGTCGTGGTCGTCGCAGTCGTACTGGAAGCAGTGCCGTGTGGTGTGGGTCCGGTGCCCGCACCGGGAATAGCATTCGTGAGGTCCGTAGAATCCGTAAGAGTCTTCGTCGCGGTTTCCTCCTTCTCCATCTCGTCCTTCCCCCACTCCCAGACCCCTCCCTCTACCGCCACCCCCGCAGGCTCCGGCGGAGCCACCAGGGCCTCCGCTGCGGGGTCAGTGGGCGCCGCGGGGCGCTCACCTTCCTCCGACCTTCTTCCTCCTGTTTCCTCCGCGCTTGGCGCCGTTGACACTTTCGTCTCCGGTATCGGTTCCGTCGTCAGCCCTGTCGAGGCCACGGAGGGCACCGAAGACGTCTTTGTCACTGGAGGGGGCGCTGGCGTGTCCGTTGAGCTTCCCGTTGACTCCCGCGCCTGCACCGTGGTCCCCTGCGGGTGAAAAAGGGCCATCAGTCGGTTTGCGGAGGACGCGGGAGAGGGGGCGGGGACTGGACCTGTGGCGGCGGCGGCGGCGCTGGCGCTGGCGGGGGGCGGGACGGTCGCGGACGAGAGGTTGAAGGGGTTCAGGGGAGTAGACATGGGAGGGGCCGGGCCGGACGAGGACATGGGCGCGACCGCGGGGGACTGCGGAGCGGTGGCCATGAGGGACGGGCTGCCCTGGGGGCCGCCGTTGACGAAGTCGTTGACGACGCTGCCGATGAGCGTGCCGATGTTCGGGCCCCAGGTCGACATGGGGCTCGGCGCGGACGGCACGGAGTTCGCGGGCGCAGTGACGTTGCCGGGGAGGGGAGGAATGGGGATGGAGATGGACGGAACGTTCGAAGGGAAAGGAGACGCGAGGTCGCTGCCCGTGGACATGGTCGCCTTGAGGGATACCACCTCGACCGAAGGGTTGACGGGGCGGTTCCGGGGCGAGCTAGACGGAGTAGGCATCGTACCCTTGTACGAGGAAACGCCGGCCAACCGGTTGAGGGGAACCAAGGATGGCGAGGGAGGACCGGCGAGAAGACCAAAAACCTCTTTGATGATAGTGACCATGTCGTCCTCCTCGAGGTTGGCCGCGGTCGGGCTCCTGACACCGTTCATGGGCTTGCCACGGGCGCATTCACGCGCCGTCGCGACCAAAAGAGCAGTTTCGAGACCGATAGTGCGACCTTCCTTGAGGGAGAGAGGCTCGCGGCGCATACACAGGTAGAGGAATGAGGGGATGAGGAGGCGTCTGTCGAGTTCGTACGTCTGGTAGAGTTCGATTTTGGGGATGGGTTCGATGGTGAACGTCTCGATTTTGCGTGTGCAGAGCTTTTTGATTTCACCAAATCTCCAGTCGTAAGAGAGCTTGAGAATTGCAAGCCAGTCATCGAGTGGAGCGTCGTATATCGAGTATTTGCTGGAGAGGATGAGCACGGGAAGGGGACGTTGTAAATGAGGACTCACGGGTTGTAGAAAATCCAAAGGAACTTGGAGAAGGCGTCCGCCTCCACATCTTCCAGCGCGAAGGGATGCGCATCCGACGAGCCCTTGCTAGGCTGGCCAGGAGGGGAGGGGGAACCCAGCCGTTCCCTAAACCACGCCGACTCACGCTCGAAGAAGTAGCGATGTACGCGATAGATGTAGTTCTCCACCTAGGCGTATGTCAGTAACGCGTTCAGGACACACAAAACGCATGGCGTGGGGAGCGCTCTGCCGACGGCCGCGTATGTGACACAACTCAAGTCCGTTCACCAACGCTCTTCACCCTCGTGCCCTCCACAAGACAACGCACACGACCGTCCGCAATACCGCTCAGCCGAAATGAACGCGACTTCGCCATCCATCGGCACAACCGCAGAGTTGAGGGAGAGGACTCACGAGGAAGTGGATGTCACCACCATTGAGGTAGTATTTTGGATGCCTCTTGATTGCTTCGGCCGTTTGGGGAGAGAACATGTGGGCCATGGTGGGGGAGTGGGGGAGGGGACTCAAGCTTTCCCCGTCGGGGGCGGAGGGAGATATAGTCCGCGCGGTTGTTCCTCCGTCGATGCCCGCGCTCGGCAAACTGCACGTGTTGGCCGCATGTCGGTCGGGATTGGGTCGTGGAAGGCGCAGGGAACGTCCCGGCCGCCCAGCACGTTGTCGGGGCAGTTCTGCGTTACGTATGGAGGGACGTGGCCGCGGCGACGAGCGCACAAAGTGGGGAGGGAAGACAAGGGATGCTCCACTTGCAGCAGCGGAGCTCGATGGAGCTCGATCATCTCATCGACGCGCGCTTGCTTGGGCACGCGTGCTCCGCGTCGTGCTCAGTCTTCTTTGCTTCCTGCTGCGACGCAGTCCAAGGCCGGGACGTGACCGCGACGGAGGCCGCGAGCGATCCTCTTTTTCTTTGGTTGAACACGGGCTCTGTATTGGTCCCTGTTGGGATGTTTGCAATCCACGCCCCGGCCCCGACACTTGCCGACATGGCTCAGCTTTCCACCGACACGTTGATTTCATCTATGCGACCGCTGACGGGAGGTGCAGCCGGAGCAAGAGGTGGAGGGAAGGACAGGGGTAGAGGCGCGATGCTTCGCATGCAGAGGGTACTTAGCAATGAGAAGCTGGTAGGCTTTAGGTTTGTGGTTTTATGCTACAACAATGCTAATGCATGTCAAGACTTTGGGAAAAGAGCTTGGAGCGGCAGAAACACTGTATGCAGTACGACGCTTGATTCGTCAACTGCAGCGACGATATCCTGACTGGTTCATGTACATATTCCAGCGTTTCAAGCGATACAAGTACATGTGATGAGAACTTCTCTCAAGCGCATCTACAACTCCACCTTGACCACCGCGTTCGTCGTCGTCACCGTCACCCTCCCCTCCTTCTCCTTCTCCTCGTCATTATCTCCCCAGTGCACACGGCCCCTGAGATACGACTCCGTATGATGCTGCAGATCGAAGCGCCGCTTACGACCCTCACCCGCGGGGTCTTCCACCGCATCGTCATACTCCACCTCTGGGCTCGCGTTCGACGTCCGCACCGCGAACGAGCCCTCGAACGCCGGGTGCAGCGACACCGCCGCGTTCTTGTTCGTCGTCCGCACCGCCGCCTGCAGCCGCCCGTCCACGGGGTGGTCGAGGAACGAGAGTACGAGCGGCGCGTTCGAGGTGCGCACGATAGTGAGGAAGTTCCCGCCCGACCGGCCGTGCGCGGAGGAGTACAGGCCAATCTGGCTGTCGAGGATGCTGTGGACAGAGGTTTTAGAACTTCGTAAGCGCGTCGTCTCGAAGGAAGAAAGGGCGCGCGACGTACGCGTTGGTGGTATGCATGTGGACGGTCGTCGGGCGCCCACCAGGGCTGGCGTCGTTGAAGAGGTTCGCGCGGACCGCGATCTCGGCGTTGGTGGTCTTGAGGAGAAGCGATTTCGTGGTGTTGTAGGTGCCGTGGATTGGCTTGTTGTCCGTGGCGAGCGAGATCGTGTCCGCTGCGAGGGCCTGGATGCATGGTCAGCACGAGCCGCTGTGTGGTCACGCAGAAGTGAGAGCGTACGTCGGCGTGGATTGATCCGTTCGTGGTCATGATATCGATGGCCTCGAAGTGCGCGCAGGTGGCAAGGTCGTGTAGGCGAAGATCAAAGTTGGCAAGGTTTGCCGTGAGGGCTTTCAGCTTGAGAGGGGAGTGGCATTGGGCTGCCGGCAAGCGTACGTGCATCTTCAATCGGACGTTTGGTTCGAACCAGTCCGAGCTCTGCAGTGTGGGCTGTCAGAATATCGTTCACAGAGACATAATGATGGAACCCACGAAGATGTTGAGACGCCATTCGCCCTTCACAGGGTTGGTACTGCACACCCTCAAGGCGCTCACGTCACGAATCACATCCGCGCCACCGGCGGGGTAAAGGACCTCGATGTCCACAAGAGTCTGATTCGAACCGGCGTCGGCAGTCTGCGAGATGTCCAGTGTCCCGCCAAATGGTTCCGGGAGCCCCCATGAAGACAATGTCAAGATGTCGCCAGCGTTGAGCGGTAGCTCGATTGGTTGTGTGACGCGAAAGGAAGCTTCGTCGCGGTCCCGACCTTCACAATGCGGAGTCTTTTCCCATATCGCAGATTGACTGCAATACCACGGTTGGCCAGAGTCCTGACGCGCTGGAGTGAGGTCTCGTTCGGTCTGCGCCGTGTATCGGGTGTGAGCGAAAGTGGAAGATATAGAGAAGTGAGATACGAACGACACGGACACGGCTGTTGAACAGTAATATGCCGCAGACGAGGAAGATGAACCATCCCAAAATTCTTCTCCCTTTGGCCAAGCGCCTAGCTTCCTCCGATGGCAGGTCGCCCGCTGGGGGGTTCAGAGGCGGGGCCTTTTCGGGATCGTGCGTATCTTTGCGCTGGAAGTAGTCCATGGCCACGATGGGGCTGGTGGGGAACTGGTTGGGTAGCGGCCTCGGATTATATATATGTACCGCTGGAAACCGAAACTGCGCATGCATGGGAGCCCCGGTCTCACGCCATTGGTGCGTCATGCATGCGTCTGAGTGGGTGGATGGATGCTGTCCTTCTAACTGCCGTATGTCACGCTTCTTGTCAAAGCCAAAGCGTCGAGCCGCATCTCGAGCGTGATCGAATGCACTGCGCAGGGCCAGCCCCGAATGTTGCCGGAGCGAGCTAGCCAATTATGACAGAGTCTAGGTATGTCAGACACACATCAGCAGTGTGACACATAGCATGCGCTTTCGAACATACATCACCAAATAGTTGACATGGGAGCCATCGGGCCCAACACAGGCGCAGTCCCGTTGTAGAGCAAGAGACGCGTCAAATCTCAAGGTGGTGAGTTTTGGAGAGGAACAACGAAGCGCCGACTCATCCCTGAAGACGCCGGGCAAGCCACGCCTGGGCGGCAAAGTGGTCACGTGGGAGATGTGGCTTCCGACAAATCCCGGACTCCAGAGTCCAGTGAGTCCGACCGCCGACCGCGGGCCTCCAGACTCCTTGTTAAGTCTGGAACTAAGCGCACTCCCCCAGCTTTCCTGCAGGGTTACCCATTCACCGCCAATACTTCTATGGAGACTCTCAGATTCACTGGTCTTTCACGTTCTGGCGTGCTCAAGATCTTGATGTGGATTGGCAGTTTTTCGTGACCGCAGCCACCTTTCTCGCCAGCCATGAGAGCGCCTGCACGTATGGCACCTCTCCCTATAACCCTGTCGCAACAAAATTTGCAAGCCCTATGTCGATGCCTTCCCTCAACGGCCTTCCTACCCAACCCCGGTTCCGGCTAGAGCGCTTTGCCGAACGGGAGGTATGTCAACCATTGGTACATACCTTCAACATGATGAGGTCTGGTTAACCTTCTTGAAAGAACGAAGACGGACCTCCGCCTGAGTGGGATGCATATGCAAAGCTTGTGGAGGACTTCGATGAGGCTATGATTCGGGCATGGAAGGAGGAGGTTGATACGCTCCTGGTTTTCGTAAGTCAGCCCGTGCTCTCTCTGCGTGCCCTGAGGTTCACCAAATATGGCCAGGCTGGGCTCTTCTCAGCCGTTGTCACCACATTCAACGTCGAAGGATACAAGCTGCTACAAGACGATTCATCCCAAGTTGTTGTACAACTGCTGCAAACTATATCTCAACAGCTGGCGAACAGTACCCTAACCTCCGCGCTGGCCACGCAAAATGCTCGTCCCTCTTTGCAAGCCGTTCGCATCAACGCCTTGTGGTTTTCGAGTCTGGTTTTCTCACTATTCTCCGCCCTCATCGGAATTCTAGTCAAGCAGTGGCTCCGGGAATACATGACGGTCGCTTCGCTCCCTTCTAGAGACAAATTACGACTTCGACAGCATCGATATTCTGGTCTTGAAGCTTGGCTCGTGCCCGAGATCATGACACTTCTTCCAATCTTACTTGAGTTGTCCCTCATCCTCTTCCTCATTGGCTTAGTGGACTTCCTATTCATGCTGCAGGACGCCGTAGCTGCGATCATATTCTCCCTCGTCGCAGTCGTTCTTCTCTTCTACATATTCACAACGCTATCGCCTGTTTTCTCCAGATGTTGCCCATTTAAATCGCCACAATCCTGGATCTTATCACGCTTCCGTACGAAGGTCATCAATTTTGCCACTTTTCTCGGGATCCTGGCCCCAACTCTTCCCACATTCATATCGGGCGAGGTTCATCTCGTCCAAACCCCGCGGATGCGAAGCTGGGCGGACCGCGACAGCAATGTCGTTGCGTCAATGGAAGACGAGCTCGAGCTCAGTGCCATGACTTGGATCCGCACCAACTTCGTCGACGATCATACTCAGGACTCATTTGCCGCCGTGGTTCCCTGGCTAAAAGGGGACAACGCTTCGACGCTCGTTCTTGGAGCTTTGGCTCAAGCGCTTCATATCCCATTAGCACCTTTCATCAGTCATATCCGACAACGCTCGTGCGCCGAGGTCCTACGCGATGCCGGGAGTAGACTCGACCAGCAAACTCGCGCACGGATGGTAAAGCTCCTTCTCCAGCTACTTCACTGTGTCCCTCGGCACTTCGATTCCTCTAGGATTGGTGCGCTGGATGTCCTATGGACACTATGGGAGTTCTGCCAAGGGGTCTGCCAGGCGGACGTGCAAGACCCACGCCTTTTCCAGTCGGTTCTCGACAGGATGACCGAACTCCTCGCTGAACACGAGCCCTTCCGCCTCCGCCGTGCCACGCTCAATATATTGTACGAATTCACCCAAACATGGTCGTACTTGTACTGTCCGTCCGGTGAGCCACGAAGTGCACCTCTTCCGTGTTTCAGGTCCTCACTCGTCTCGTTGAAAAGCCTTCGAACGCCTGGTCACCTCCGCGCATAAAAGTTACCGCAAGGACAGAAATCCAGACATGTTCTTCAAAGCTACTTCTGTCGCTGTCTACCTTGCGCTTAGCCTCGCGTGGGCCACACCCACCACACAAGTATCCTCCTCCTCCTCTTCCTCCACGACCCCCGTCTTCTTCCCCAACTCCGAGCACGTACCAAGCACAGGCCTCCCGTACCGCCTACAGCTCCTCGCGCTCCTGCGCGACTTCACGCGCTTCCTCGAACAGCGGAACTTCGCGGCGGTCGACGCGCAGGGGGGCTCCGCCGCCGGGCGCCATGGCGCGGCCGGTGGGCTCGTGAACGGCCTCGCCGCGCTCGTGGCGGAAGACCCGGGCCTCGTCGAGCCCGCGCTCCCCGACGCGCTCATCGAGGGCGCGCAGCTCGGCTTGCTAAAAGTCACAGCGGAGGAGCGCGAGGCGCTCATGAGGATCCGCGCGGCATGCGCGGGGCCGCCAGGGCGAGGGTCGACCCTCGGTTCGCCCACCAGGGGCTCGCTGCAGGGTGGGTTCGTGGCGCCCGCACCGGAAGAGATCGCGCGCACGGAGTCACCGGAGGCGATGGATGGTTTGGCAGAGGACGGGCGGATGCGGACGACGGAAACCCTGAAGAGTGCGCACTTTCAGGAAATGGGCCCAGATGTTGGCCGGGCAAAGGATCGGGATGTTTCGAAGAACGTTTGGTGAACAGTGCTAGTGATGGCCTACGGCTAGTTATGTACCGAGTCCTACCTCTGTGCATTGTGCAAATTGTCTATGCATACCTAAATCTATTCTATAAAGAAGGGAGCGGTGGTGTTAGTAAGCCGCGTACGTCGCTTACAGCGATACGCGAAGTTAGCGAAGTTGCCGAAATAAGCGACTCTAACCGAGGTTTTGCCATGTGGCTTCCACGTGCGCCGGGCGGGTGGCCGAGCTGGCGAGGCCGCCCCAGGTCGGGACTGTCTTTCGGCCGAGTTTACGAGGTCGATGCGCGGGGCGATGAGACCGACCAATATTTTGTTATTGATTTTCGTGCAGGAGCGCGAGTGGGGCCAGGGGCAATCCCGTAGTGGGCCACAGTGCGTAGCGCCCTCGCGTACGACCGCGCGACGTGTAGCGCGAGTCCGAGCGCACAGCCGCGACTACCGCGCACGCGCGACGATATCTCCGCGTGCACTGCAGACTCCCCCGCACGAGCCTAGCAAGGTGGGGCAATAGCATGATTTTGTATTGTGGAATTCATGGCATCTGCACGCGGTACAAGGGTATGTCCTACGTTCACGTCCTAACAGATATTTGGACATGAGCCCTCGCGCGCGAGCACAATGCTCACGGGTACTGTGCAATGCGCGCACGGTGCTCACGGCGGTGCGCTCGGACTCGCGCTACACGTCGTGCGGTCGTGCGCGAGGGTGCTACGCGCTGTGGCCCCTCCAAAACTAAAAACGACCCCACTCGCGCGTAACAACGGCCTATCGATGTTTTGGGCCAGCCATACAAGGCCGACCCCTCGCGACACTTCTCGCGTGCGGGCGCGCAAACGCCAGCGCGTGCGTATGCGTTAGAGCGTGACTGTTCGGGTACATGCCCCGCAGAACTGACTATATAAAACCTCACTATCCAACGGGGTAATTACCTCTCTCGCATCCAACGGGATCCTTCAAATCCACACCACCAACACACACGAGTGCATGTCGATAAAAGCTCTGCACGCCCTTTGCAGCACATGCTTCATTTTTTGCTATCACTGTAAGTATTATTTATAATATTCTCAAATACGTGCCCAGCGTCGTGTCTCGAGGGCCGAAGGCCCGTGCGCGCCGTGGCAACGCCACGGGTAAGAACTAGTCGAAAGACAGCGACGGCTGGAATTGCTGCACGACTCGCCGAGTCCCGCGCTCGTGTCGTCTAGCCGCGCTCTCATGTCTCTGCTTATGTCTACGTATGTCACGGGCGACGGAGGTCCTTACGACCTCACTTTAAGAATGCCTCCTGAGGTATGTGCGTAGGCCTCTCCGTGGCTCTTGGGTCGCTGGTGCGGCGGGGAAGCCAACATGCGCCTTCGTTGCATGATGTAGTCTGTGCAATCCATAGTGTTCGCTCCAACTTCATAATGCGTGGTACCGTCAACAAGTGACCTAAGGACTCACTAGTACCGATGTAGTGGGGACAAGAGCCAGGGTGGCGGGCTGGAGGTGTGCATCAGCGGGTTTTGTCAAATATTGTGCTTAAGTTGGAAAACACAAGGTCGCGGCGAATAGCGCTCGCACATGGCTCATCCCATTTCGGCGCCCGCCAACGCAACGTTGCGCTCGACATCCACCTCCCGCAGGCCTCCTCGCCAGAGTCGCATCCCACCATGTCCGCACCATCCACAACCGGCCCCAGGATGACGCACCCTCTCCCGCTGAGCTCCACCCTACACGACCTCGCTCTGCTCCGCGCGTCGGACCTCGACCTCGGCACGCTTCTCCCCTCTCCCACCACGACAGACGAGTCTACGGCGCCGGACGAGGTGGAAGCGAGCGCCGCGCGGTCGCGAGAGTTCGCGAAAGAGGCCCGAGCCGCGCTAAAGCTGGCGAACACGGACGCGGCGGAGCGGGAGGGTGCGCGCGTCGACGGGATACGGGCGCGGTTGGAGGATGCCTTGGAGGGCGTGGATGGCAAAGACCTGTAGGCGTTGGGGCGGTCGCGGAATGCGTCGTTAACGGACGTCATATGCCGTATGTACCATTGTCCGTCGCCGGCCTGCAGTCGAAAGACGTACGGAGCGACGTCATGCCCAGTTGGAGTCACCCCTTTCCATACTGCATATAAGCTCCCCGACCTCCTCTTTCATCCAATCGACCCCACCCCCTTTCCAAACACTCTCCCCAACACACCCATTGTTTCCCCACTATCACAATGTCCGGACACGATCGTACGCGTATGCCCTCTCTAGTCTCGTGACCGTGTCTGACCCGTTCTTCAGAGACCCGTGTTGCCGCCGGCCTCAAAGCTGCCATCCATAACCCCAACGTCTCTGAGGAGGCCAAAGAGCGCGCGCAGGAACGTCTTGAGACGATGGGCGCCGCCCATGTCCACCCATCGTCTCACCCCGTCGGCACCGTCGACACCACCGGCCACGAGGCCAACCGCGTCATCGGTGGATACAAGGCCGCCCTTCACAGTGCGTATACATTGCATGTCCGCCCGCGGGCACTCGCTCACATTTAGCCCAGACCCGCACACGAGTGAGGAGGCCAAGCGCCACGCCAAGGAGATCCTCGAGGCGGATGGCTACACCGTCGAGACCCCCGAGGGCGTGTCGGAGACGGAACACCAGATGCGCGTGAATGCGGGTTACAAGGCCGCGCTGCACAGTACGTTTGCTTTGTTGTGCGACTCTGCGGTGCGAGCTGACCGTCCTCGTAGACCCGAATGTGTCAGAGCAGGCAAAGGTTCACGCGCGCGAATACCTACGTGAACACAACGCGCTCTGAGTCTGCGATCAGGACGTTGTCGGTCCCTTCCGCGTAATGGTGTATGAGTAGTTAGTGCGAACGCAACTGTTCTTGCTCTTCTGTTGTGTCATGTTCATTGTGTTGACTCTCCTGCCGATCTTAAGGAACATTCCTTGGCGCTCCATGCATTGAAGATTCCAGTTGATCTGCAGTAGATGATGATCCCTGCGTTGCGCAGGCAAACCCGCTTTGTCCTGTCAACGTCCTAGTGGCGCTTTAAAGTGCTCCCTCACACGCCGGGGCGACCATTTTTCTGGGAGCTTTTCTGGGAGCTGTTTATAAGGTTTAAAATCCACGTGCAGCCAGAAAAAGTATTTCTATGGGTTTCTATGGGCGAGAGAAAACCTTACTTGTCTTTCTCTCGGCTTTAATGTGGCACTAGAAAGTGGTCGCCCCGGCGTGTCACTGGACGGGGCTTCTAGTGTGCTCTGGCGCTCCTTCACGCAGTGCACGTTCATCGAGGCCAAGGGCGACGTCGTCTTCTTCTTCAAGAACCAGCGCGGCGTGTGGGTGTGCGGACGCCGCCAACCAAAGAGAAGTAGGTGGACGTGCTCGCCATCGCTGTGCTGACTGGGTGATGCATGGTTGGGTATCGTTTGCTCGCTCGTCTCGCTTTCAACAATCTCCCCCGCTCCGCTTGTTACAAAAGTCTTGTTGTGTGTCACTTGTTATACAGATACCGCTCTCTTTGTAATCTACAGCATCCTTCTTGTACTGAACATCCCTGTACTACTGATATGTTGGCGTCATTTTGGCAGACGTGAAAAAGAGGCGCGGGTGGGCATAGCGCCAGCGCTTGTGCACATCAGGCGCTTAGGCGGTGCTCAACGCTGTCTTCTTCTCAACCACGTCCCTCAAGAGCTCAAGAGCTCAATCAACAGGTCATCTTCAACCTTTTTACCGATCGCTATTTTGGTATTTAACGGTATTTCATTGTTAGGGCTCCCATGTGCGCCGTAGACATCAGACCTGCGGAGGTCTTGTTTGCTGGCAGACGATCGATGGAAGCAAAATAACAACCTCAATGCGTTGCATGGGCTGCTGGGCGTGCTTCTGGAAGATAAGTGCACGGATCAACGTTCAAGTGCTCAAAAATGACGACGTCGGATTTATCCACCGCTCACGACTAGGACGCCCACACCAAACAACCCTTGTTTGGCCACACTTCTGAACTCCGCCGCCCAGATTCCAAGCGTTTCGCTGACACGTTGCTCACGGAGAACAGCACTTTGCATGCATAGGCATGTTTCCGAAAGATACGTGCGCGGGCCAGCGTTCAGGTGCTCGAGAATGACGACACCAGATTTGCCTACCGCTCACAACCAAGGACGCCCACACCAAACCCTTGTTTGGCAACACCTCTGAACTCCGCCGTCCAGCCGGGGCCTGACGCGAGCACCCCAAATCATTTTTGAGTGCCGTTCTCTCGGATTCCTGCTCCCCTGCTTGGGCTCTGCGACCAACCCGCGACACACGACGGCCTGCGATGCCCCCTGGTCGCCATGATCTTTCTCCGAGTCTTCTCGCGCTCGGTGAGTAGGCCCTTCTGTCGGGGCTCGGCTGAGGACTTCTGGTGATTAAAATCAAATTTCCAGGAACTGCTGGGAGATCCGAGAGCAACTTCCCGCCCGAGAAGCACCTGGTCCTGCTTGGGCGCGGAGACGTGCAGGAGGCGATTGGCCAAGGCGATACTCGGGACCCCAGTATCGCGGGCCTCGACACGGCCTTTTGCCAGCCGAGTGCGCGGCCTTGTGCTCTGCGCGGGCCTGGCGTGATGCGGCCGCCGCTCGGGATTTGCGGTGGGGTCCGCCGGGCGAGGATAAAAGCCCTCCTCCCCTGCGCTCTCTCTCCTCAGAACCCCCACCACCCCACCACCTCGACGATGCTCTCCCCCACGGCGCACCCCAGCCCATGCGGCACACCATCGGCTCCTAGCTAGCCTCCACTCAACCCACTCCCTCGCCATCTGTCCGCCTCAACGGCGGCGACGGCAACACGCTCACCTCCAGGCAATGCTGTGAGCTATTCCTTCACCCACACGCACCGCCATTCATGCTGACCACTCTCTAGGACCGATGATGCATGGAGCAGGTCGGTTCCCATGTCACTCTCCTCGCCCGGCACCGAGGCTCTGGCGTCGCTCGCGCGTCGCCATCCTCACCGCCGAATGGGCAGGCGAGAGACACCGTGCAGCGGCTTCGTACCGCACCGCACGGGGAGCCCGAGACCTACACCGACTTCGCGGCCCCAGTTGCCTGAAGGCAGAGCCTGAGCGCGGCACCCCGGACCACCCCCGTCGTCGACGATACTCACGAGCCGCGCGCGACGCACTTCAAGCTTGCCTGTGATATGTGCGTGTTTCTCTCATTCTCTCCGCCGACGTCGACGCTGACTTGAGCACAGCAGCTGTGTCTTCAACGACACAAACACATTATTGTGAGTGGCTCGCCTTCCATCGGTTCGAATGCGATCTGACTTCGACCGTTGAACAGTCACTCGGAATTTGAAGACCATATGTATGAATAGGCTCAGTGAGGGCGCGGTTGATCGCTTCCCGCTGTCCAATCCAGCGGCGAAAGTAGGGTATGATCCCGCGCCGGGCGGTACGCACGAACCCGATGAATACCGCTCCGCGATGCTTAGCGGAAAGATTCGGTTCCGGGAAAGTTGTGCGTGCCGCCCTCAGGTTTCGAGCCGTCTTTCTTTTCTCGCGATTGCTACCGCTCTCCTTACCCTCTCCATGCTCATACATACGAGGACGGCGATCGTCAGGCGGCGCGTACGACCCGATGAACGCCACTCCGTGGGTTTCGCGGAATGTTTTCATGGCTCCGGGACACTCGTACGCGCCGGCCCCAGCTCGGCCCGTCCTTGTTTTCTCTCCCTATCTCCCACTGCACTCGTCGCTCTCATCTCTATGCTTATGGATACCTATGTTTCGGACGACGGAGGTCCTTACGACCTCCGTTCAAATTTCTTTCCCGAGGTAATGGCGCAGGCCTCTCCGTGGCCCTCGGGACTAGTACCCGCCGCGCGAGCGGCGGGGAAGCTAACATGCGTCATCCATGTATTATGTAGTCTCTCTCACCAATGCTGTTCCCCCCAATTCGGTGTAGAGGATGAACCTGGTGCGACACTATCTACGACTGGTATGTGCGCGCTGCGCGGGTCACCAATCTTTGCTCCGGGGGCTCGGCCAGCACCAACATATTTGGAGTTGACAAGAGACACACGAAGCGCGTGGTTGGAAGCTTACACGCGATTGTGCTCTGGTAGCCAAAGGGCACATGGCCAGAAAGCAATTCAGAGGAGGGATGGGTGCTTGCAAAAGGATGTGCTTAGTCAGGCAGATCTCGCGCGTATATCGAGGCACGGACGTCACCGCCAACTCTGACTGCGCTTCCATCGTCCCCGCGCGAAGCTCCCACCCAACATGCTCCCTTGCCCCCTCTGCCTCTCCTCGCTCCCCCACCAGCTCCCGACCACATAGCCATCGACCTCTCGAGCATGCACCTCCTCATTCTCGGCGGCACGGGCCCGAGCGGCATCCAGCTCATCGAGCAAGCCCTCGCCCGCCACCACACCGTCGTCGTCTACGCCCGCTCGCCCGACAAGCTCCCCTCCCACATCACCGCCTCTCCCTCCGTCACCGTCGTCGTCGGCGGGCTCGCCGACAAGGACAAGCTCACCGCCGCGCTCGACGGCGTCCACGCCGTCCTCTCCGCGCTCGGCCCCGCGGTCAAGAACGGGCCCTTCCACCCGGGCAACACCCCGCTCGCGAACGGGTACGAGCTCCTGCTCGCGTGCATGAAGGCGCGGGACGTCAAGCGGCTGATCGCGCTCGGCACGGCGAGCATGGCGGACGAGCACGACAAGTTCAGCTTCGAGTTCTCGGTGCTCGTCACCGGCGTCGCCGTCTTCGCGCACAACGCGTACAAGGACGTCGTCCAGATCGGCAAGAACGTGCGCGCGGCGGACCTGGACGTGATGTGGACGCTGGCGCGCGTGCCGCTGTTGACGGAGAAGGAGTCGAAGGAGTACCTGGCGGGCTACGTGGGCGACGGGAAGACGAAGACGCGGCTGTCGCGCGCGGCGTTTGGCGCGTTCGTGATGGATGAACTGGAGCAAAACCAGTGGTGCAGGAAGGCACCGTTGTTGTCGTCGCCGTGAAGGATCATGAAAGGTATGTGCCATTGCTGATGTGGCCAATATTCTTGTCCAACTCTATCCCCAGGTCGCATGTACTGTATGTTCAGGGACATTTGTTTCGTGGATTTTCTGTAGGAAGACGTTGTCTGCAAGTTCTGTGCGCCAAAATGACATGAAATGCATGAACGAGTACCATCCTCCAGGCTCTCATTGCTGTGGCTGTCAACAACCTCGCCAACGACTGCCATGCCCTTAGGACGGACAAGTACTGCACGCGACTCGATTGTCCAGGGTGATGTTGGCGCTGGACACTGGGATGTAAGACAGAAGGACAGACGTCTGAGAAAATTGCCCGTATCTTCTTGTAAGAGTACCATCGTCGCTGTTCTAGTCTCCCCTTACGCCGCGAGCTCGCCTTCCGCCCTCAACTTCGTTCACTCCTCCCATGGCAAGCGTCACATCACCCCTTAGGCAAGTGGTATTAGCACCAGCCTTGCGCGACGCTGTGGCTCGCCACCACCATCAGCGACCTGCTTCTCCCCCATGTTGGAGCGTTCGCCGGCCACCACGGCGGGCCTCGAAACAGTGACATTCGACTCAGCCTGCGCCGCCCATCGTGCGCTTTTTTGCATTGAGATCGCGCAAGGTCCTCGAAAACCCGACGCCGCCGCGACCGTCTCTCGCCCAGTCCGTGGACCGACTTCCGGACGAGTCTCGGCGCGAGCGGCGGCGTTCTCAGTCCACCCTCGCCTCCACCGCCTGCGTTTGGCGGGATGGTTGCGAGGTGGCTTTTGTTTTTGCGGATGGATCCGGTGGGACATGTACATGGTTCGGCCGGGCTGAGTGGAGAACCTGTTGCTGCACTGGCCGGGGCTTCTGTACATGCAGCGCCCCATGTGCAGGAAGGCGTAGGTGCTGAAGACTCGAGTATGATGTGCTCTCCAGAAGCGTTAATCATGACGCAGATATCGGGACTATATGTGGTGCTATGTATGCGCTTGATCAGACATGCTTGTAGAAAATATTTGTACCATGGAGCCGCGACATATCCGCTGGGCGGAAAATCGAGGCATACGGATATGTCGCGGCATAAGACATGCGCGGTTTAGCGTGCTCTTCGAGGCTCCGAGACGGGAAAAAAATGGTTTCCCCCAGTCAGACAACGAAGTTGACATGCTCCGACTCATCGCTGGCGAGCAGTGGCAAATATTACACATCGGCTCCCGGGCCGGGAATCACCCACTGACGTGACCCAAATCACCATATGTGACGGTTCGTGTCAGAGCATGCTACCGCCACTCGGCTCAGCGCGCGATTTGTCGACGCGACCCACGACAGTCTGGCATATATATGTCGCGGGTACATGTCTTGCACCATGAGTGTAGAACGTGCTCAGCGAGCTCCTTGGGTTCGTGTTCGATGGGTTCGCTTTGCTCGGGGGTCCCGGAGATCGCCCACGCGCACACAAAAAGGATCCAGCCGCAGGAAACGGATATCTGCTTGGTATACGTACGTAGATCCCCTAGGGGCGCACCGCGGCAGGCGCGCTGCCCGTCGCCTGTAGCGGCATCGGGGCGTGCAGCGCGCCGCAGCGCCACAGTGGGTATTACCAGAGACGGAGAGCCCGATGCGGAGAAAGAGGGAGAGGCCGGCGCGGTATGTGGGGCAGAAACGAGCGCGGGAATGAATACAGGTGTTGGGGGGAATGCGATGGTAACCTTGTGTTATGTGTGTGCTGATGCGGATGAGAGTTATGCGTATGCGGGGCCGACGAATATAGAAGGGATAGAGGGGGGTTGCGCGCAGCAGAATAGGTACAGAACGGGCGGCGACGCGGGTGGAGGAATATACGGGCGGCGGGCCTAAGCGATTAGGATTAGGTGCCGAGCCGGGCAGCAGACCGTTGGCCCAATATGCACAGATGCGGGGCCGAGGCCGGTATATCAGTATGCAATGCGGGAATAGTCGGGGCACGCGGAAGATGCGAATCGCGAATGGGGAGTGGAAGGTGAGCGCGGGGAAGGCGAAGTCAAAGAGGGAAAAGGGGCGTGGGCCGCGGGCCCGAGGGGAAGGTGCGAGTCGAGAGACAGAGAGGCGAGCAACGAAAGTCTATGGCGGTGAGGCGAAGAGGCCGGGTGGGGAACATGTACAGCGAAGACAACGGGCAGAGCGAGGATGCAAGAAGCGACAGGCGACGACGAGGGGAGGCGACGAGTGGGTGGAGAGCGGATATTTTGCTTGGTGTGGATGCATGCGAGCGGAGAGCGGAGGGAGAGACGCAGCCGACGCGTAGCGGCACTACGGCGATGAGTTGTGCGCGTTCTGCGGTAGAACCGCTAAACTTCTCCGCTTGATCATCCGGGAGATGTCCTTCGCTCTCGCCACCCAACTCGATGGTGGTGGCTTCTTGTCGTCCTTCACCGGCGAGGGTGTCGTCGGAGCCGCCTGCGTCGCGATGCCCGGCGGTGGATTCGGCATGCTAATTGTTGACCGCCTTGACCGCGTGCCCTCCTTTGCTGCATCCGCGTATACAAACGCGGTGACGGGCGTCCTTGGCATGTCGTCGGAGCCGTTGAGCATCCCCTCCTCTTCTGCGTCGTGGTGCGCCTCGACCGTCGCCTCCTCGACCGAGACCCCGATCATGAGTCCGTTGGGCTGCGTGAGGATGTCTCGCGAGCGCGTTTTGGCGCGCGACAGCCGTCGCGCGATCGTGCGTCCGACCGCCTTGCCGAGCGACATTCGACCCGCGATGGTCTCCATCTGCGTGACCTGCTCCTCGTCGTGCTCCTGTGCGTGCGGTGGCTCCGACTCGGAGGCGAAAGAGTCCGCGCTGCCCGCGTACCTCTGCGCCTGGTAGAAGGCGCCGGTCGAGCCGGCGTTGATTATGAGCGAGTTCTTGCGCGACGGCAGGTTGCTCGCGGTCTCGAATGTGCCTGGTGGCACTTCAGGATTCTGCGGGGAGAAACCGGAGATTAGAGACTTGTGATCCGCGCCACCTGAGAGGGGCGCTAGTGCTTTGTCGCAGGCGTGCCTGGAAGTGCTGTGCCCGAGGAAAAGAGAGGCCAGGTACGCCGGAGAGCCCATTGATGGGCGCAGCAGGCCCTCCGTCCAGCACATTACCGTGATGCCCGGTCCAGGCAAACCCCGCCAATGGGGGCGCGGCACATGAAGAAAGAGGAAAAGAGGGTGTGCGCTCGAAGATGGTCGAGTAAATAGGGCGCCTGAGCAGATGAGGCAATGGAGGCGGGCAGTCCCCACAGCCAAGGCGACGCGCTACAGCGCGCCCGCACCGAGTTCGCGCACATCTCATACGACCGTATGCGCCCCCCTGAGATCGAAGACGCGAATAGAGACGGGGAAACGCGCTGTATGCACGGCGAGACGAGCAGCTGGGATCACAAAGTGACGCAACTGACCTGGCCGAATCTCGAGACGGATATGCTCCCCCTCCGACGGTCTCTCTCCCGCGTTGCGTCCTTCTCTCTGGGGACGGAAATGGTGACGGGGCCCGGGGAGGACAGGTTGGATGAGGGCTGTGGTGACGAGCTGGAGGCGGTGGTGGGTCGCGAGAGCTCGTCGTCGAGCTGCTGCTTGTATGCGCGCATCTCGCTCTCTTTCTCGACCTTGGTGAATATCTGGGGCGGGAACTGTTGAGCGGTGTGCGCGAGAGAGGTATGAGGGGTGGGAGACGCACCTGCTCGATGAAGTCGGAGCGTTGGTCGAGAATGTGGGCGTCGAGCGGGGGAAGAGCCTCGGCGATGGGGGAGAGCTCGAGCTCGGCCTTCTCTTCGACGATGGCGAGGCCCGGCGAGGGCGAGCGGGGGCGGGGGGCGCGCGCGGGGGCGAGTTCGGGGAGGGCGAGAGACATGGAGGGCGGACGCGGTCGGTGGACGGGCGTGAGAGGGCATGGGGGGATATAAGAGGTTGATTGATGTTCTCGAAGCGGGCGAAGCAGCATCAACGGAAGGCGGTCTGACCGCCCTGTCCCGGTAACGCGCCCGCGGTTCGTGTGCGCCGCCGACGCGTGTGCCGCCGACGCGCGCGTCCCCGCCGCACGCCGCAGACACCGTCGCTGGGAATGAGGAGCGAGCATGGTGTCTGCACCGAGCCCCGATGCGACCGAGCGGGAGCGAGAGCGAGCCTAGGGCTACCGACGAGGCGAGCGGACGGCGCGCTCGGTCCCATAAGTAAACCGAGGCCCTCCTGTCACGCCAGCCCCGAACGGGGGTCGTCACTCCGGCCCCCGCCGCCGTTCGCCGCCACCTCCACCGAGATCGGCGCCAAAACAGCGCCCATACTTACGCCCACCGCGGTCTGCACCCCAGTTCGAACCGCAGCCGCGTGCCGGTGGTCTGGCATCGCCCATGTGCTTGGAGAGCACTCGGCGCACTCCCTCCAAAGTCATGCAGCCAACCCTGCGATCGAGCCTTGTACTTTCTCGTCCACCCCACCGCAAGTTTCTTGGATTTCTACTCCTTCTAGCTCTCGTGCCCTCTGCTGATGTAGAACTCAAGCGCAAATATGGGGTGAGAGATGGTCCCTCGCTTCAGTGTTCTATCATCAATTCTAGCGAGATGTAACCCTGCCATATATCGCGTACTATACTGCTTTCGTACGCAATATAAACCATCAGAATCACAACTACTCTAAGTTAGCGTACTCTGCTTTCTCACGAATACAATAACAAGCTATAGCCTTTTATTAATGTTCTCTTTAGCCGTCGGCGCTTACGCCACGCGTTACTCCAACGTCATCGCTCTGCAGCTCATCGACTGCAACATCTCCCCACTCTCGCCACGATGAGCTGGATTGCCTACCTCCCCCACGTCATATACTCTACTGCTCTTATCTCCATCAGCATGCACCACCTCTCTGCCCGACATTCCGCCGAATCCGACCGTTCGCACGTCGCCGCCCAGCTCTCCCTCCTCACCGACCTTCGTGACCGCCTGCGCGATCCGGGCAACGACTCCGTGTCGGACGCCGAGGCGGACAAGATCCTTCGTCTCGCCCAGTCCCACGACGTCTTCAAACGCGCACAACCGACAGCCGGGATGGGCGCGGGCTTGGGCGCGGAGGCGGACGAGCTGACGTCGCAGATGCAGGCCGGCGAGCGCGTCGGCTGGCGCGAGGTCATATTCGGTCGGCGGACGGACATGGCGCGGACGGAGGAGCTGGACAGGCGCGATCTCGAGCGGGGTGCGTCCTTTTTGCCCTATCGTGCTGCGTGCCTGTGCGCACTGTGGACGGTGGGTGGGTGTGCGGTGGGAGCTAACGGTTACTCTCGCTCGCAGTGCGCACGGAGATCGAGCGCAGCGAATCGAGCGGGCGGTAGCGCACCTCCGCCGATCTGGCGCGGCCGCACCCGACATCCTCCGCCTGTGGCGCGGGGCACGCACGAAACCGTCGGTGTGCAGTCATCCCATCCCCGCACAGGAGCACACACCGAACACGCACTCGGGAGCATGTCGGGATTCGGCTTCCTCGGCTACGGTGCCCAGCATTCAACGCGAATCGGGTGTTTAAACTTTCAGACTTCGGGCGATTGGAGGCAGCCGCGATCGAGGGGGACCGCACGGGACGCGGGTGCGCTCTCTGCAAATGCGCGGTGGGCACTGGCGAGTGTACCCGCCAGCCGTGTATGTCACGTTTGTCCGTGTCTATTTGGACTTCACGCTATAACGATGTCACTCGCCCATGCGCCTCCAGATCTGTAATGAGGATACTTGCATGCGGACGAGCGAGCCGCGAGCTCATCTGTCTCAAATCATCTGCGCCGTTCAGGCCCCATCTCCGTCCCGTGCTCGTTGCCAGCAAGACGGATGTCAATCATCCACAGGCACAATCGCTCAAACCTAGGCTCAAGCTTCAAAACTCGACCACTTTCAACCCCCAGGGAGTCCGAGACTCCAGGACCTGGCGCCCTAAATATCTCCCTCCTCCGGACTGAGAGCACGACATCAACGCATCACTTCGACCTCCAATCTGTCCATCACCACCAGAATCCTTCGCGAACCGCACACCGCCGCCGTCAGCTCAGCACCCTCCCAGCCTGCTCCGGCCGGGGAGCCCGCGCCGAAGCCCGCGCGGCGAACGGCGAAGCGTTCCGCGGTCCTGCTCAAGTAACCGCCAACTCTAAACTCGTTCCGGCGCGGGTTCTCTTCCTTGGGACTTCGGGCTTCCCCTCCATCGCTCCGTGCGACTTGAGATGCGGATTCGAGGGTGCGAGAAGCGTCGGCGCCGCGCGCCGCGCACACGCGGGCGGCCGAGGTCGTCCCAGGCTCGCCGCGTGCTCCTGGGGTCGCCCGTGGGCGGGCAAGGACTCAGGAGTGTGGGCGCGTGCGAGCGTGGGGGGCTGTGAGGAGTAGGATGGAGGGGGGCGCGGCGGACCGCGCGGCAGGGCGCATGTGGCGTGGCAGTGACGGCAGTGCACTATGTTATACATAACCGGCCGTATGTACCGTGCTGGGGGTGCGCAGTTGCGATCTCGACCGAGTTCAACGACGCCAGGGGACCGTGCGGGTCCAGGCAGACGTTTCGAAACGGCGGGAATAACGAGGTTCAGGCCTGAGGCCTTCAGGGCCGCCGGAGTCAATGCAGTCGACTGCGCGGACGAGGAGTGCGACAGCATCCGGCATTCAAAACACACCGGCCTACAGGTGCGCCCGCTTTCGCCCCGTGAAGCATCATTCGTGATGCACAGCGTCCCAGTGCATCTCCCAAGGACCAAACCCGTCCACACCTGCCGTGCCTGTCCATCCAAACCTTGGACGCGAGGCACATGCACAAAGTTCACCGTCAGCGGTGATAATCAGCACGGCCCGCAGCGGCCCGGTCTACTCTCTCCTCATCCGGTGCACCACCATCATGCAAAGCGGGATGCCATAACGCATGAAATCACGAAGTAGATCCGGGTATGTAGTCTCCCTTCCATGTACGGGGAGTCCACGGACGCAAAACCCGTTACGGCACGCGAGACGGGCATGGTCCGCACCGTTCATTATACCGGCAGGCCTCACACCCGATTTGCACGTACGGGTCACCGCCTGACTGCCCGGAGACCGGAGATGTACGGCGTGTCACACAGTGACCCGCCCGCGCGGACGCAGACTGAAAGGAAGGCCCGATCGTTCGCGTGGGGCGTCATAAAGAGCTCGCGCCCAGCACTCAGCGCCCGCCGAACGGGTTCGATGCGCAAATGACCATGGCGTAGGGCGATCGGGAGGCTGCAGGCTTATATGCCTCCACGGAACCGCGCACGCGCACTCCCGGCGGCGCCTGGGGCCACGGCCGAGGAGTGGAGGCAATCGAGCACGCCGCGGCGGGGGCCGTCAGCTGGGCGACGTGCCAGTGGTGGTGGCGGCGGTGGCGGCCCCGTGCGCGTTCGGTACCGCGGCGGAGCGTGCACACGCGAGGTGGACGCGATCCCGGGAGATGCGCGCCGCGGCGGAGCACGCAGGTCGGCGGAGACAATCGTCAAGCCCGCGGCGAGGTGGGGGTGGGGGTAGAATTTTGGATGCCGCCTCCTCCTTCCCCGTCCCCGACGAAGCAAGAAAACCGCCTGGGCAAGCGCAAGAGGCGGGATCAGTGGCTTTGGATTGGTGTGCACATAGGGGTCCGTGTTCCCGTCACCCCGACACAGGGGGCCGTTACTGCAGCAACGGCCCTCTATAATTGCCGTACCTTCCCTTGCGATCGTGGTTCTCGGAGCTCGTTTTCTTGTCGATCGCCCGGCGGCCATGCCTAGGTGAACCACGAGTGCGGGAGGACAGGCGTGCGTCGATGGCCTGCTCATGTGATCGACGTAAGCGAATGCGGCGAGCTGCCCGAAGGGCTCGCATGCCAGGATTGCCTTTGGTGCATAGGGGACCCTGGAGCAAGGTAAGTTGTTACGGAAGCAGTAGAACATTGAACCTAGTCGAGCGCGGCGATATCGACTGCCTCCGCCGACTCCAGAAGCCTGCTTTGAGCTCAGAAATCGCCTCGCTGTCGTGGAAGAAGATAAGAGTTCGCGGGCTGACGCTCCAGTGGTGAGCTGTACGAGATAAAATTGATGGCGGTAATCAACTTTCATGGTGGTCCGGGAAGGGCGATGGTACAATTCCTCCTAGGTACATTTAGAGTGTCAATCTGGCGAAAGAAAGGCTGATTAGCTGAAGTGCATATTGGGCTGAAACCGGTAACAGTGTTGCTTGTCCACTTTGTCCTAACGTCTTTAGATGGGCGGTACGGTATTAAAAAGGGGAGAGCTTGCAAATATGGTCGGCCGATCTCTTGTGTGCTGTCATTTCCACAAACAGGTCACTGACAATTGTCCGCTGAAGTTTGAAAGGTTCGGCACTCGTACACAGCTCGTCGGATGCGAGATTTCATCGCTATACTCGGAACACGTTCAGTCTGCAATCCCAACTACAGGTAGCCAACAGCCCTTCTTCATACAACGACCACGCACACCCGACCACGAACTCTGTGTGCGCGTCGTGGATCGCAAGCAGATGAGAGCCCCCGGGTGGCGGTGTCGTCGTCCATCTGCAGACACCTCGTCAGCGTCACGACGGCTCCGCACAGAAGTGAAGCTACTCACACTCTGCAGGTCATGTCGTAGCCCGCGCTCGCGAGCACGTCTGCGCGGTGCGGGCTCCACTGCACCTTCCGAACCGCATACTCGTGTCCCGCGAGGTGCGTCTCGCACACGCCGCCGACCGCGGGCTGCCCTGCGCCTGGGTCCCCCGAGCCAGGCCCGAGCCTCACCATACGGCAGTCCCAGGTCTTAACGGCCTTGTCGACGCCGGCGCTCGCTAGCACGAAGGGTCGGTACTTGTTCCAGTCGAGCGAGAGCACCTCCCCGCCGGACGCGGGCACGGTCAGCGCCGCGGCGGTCAGGGGCGCGGAGAACGCGTTCGCGCCTGGGGCGGCGGGCGCGTACGCGGGTGCGCGGAGGTCGAAGATGCGGACCGTGCCGTCGGTCGAGCACGTCGCGATCACGTCGGGCTGGTGCGGGGAGAAGAGGGCTTGATAGACGCAGGACGTGTGCGCTTGGAGCGTGGTGAGAGAACGGGGTCGTTCGGGTGTCCACTGTGCGGAGGTGGGTAGGGATCGCGCGGAGGGACAATCGAGAACTTACCAGCTTCACAGTGCCTTCCCACGAGGAGGAGATAAACTGGTCTTTGTTAATGTTCGACCAGTCCACCGAGAAGACCTCGCGGGTGTGTTCTTGCCAGGCGTGTATGGGAAGATCCTACGTATGCTTGCGGCACTTGGGATCTGGAGACCGATGTTGCACGATGGGCGAGGCGACATACCTTGACCATGACATCCCACAGCTTGATTGACCCGTCTCCGGACCCCGACACCAGTTGGTTCTCATGTATCTCTGACCACGCGACGTCATACAGGCCATCCTGCGTCTCATAACTGGGACGCTCAGGTGCCGTAGACGCCTAGAGCGGGAAGGGCTCACAGATGATCCAAGTTGATGGAGGGCATCCCAGGAGGACCCGGTCCTAGGGAGGCCAGGTGCAGCCTCCCGTTCCCGACGAGTCCATAGTTTGCAGCGGAGGCGATGGCAATCCGGCCGTTGTGGAAGGGCGACCAAGCGATGCCATAGTGCGCAAAACCGGGGGTATGAAGTGCTGCTGGAGGCGGTTTGCTCATTCGTGCGACGAGCAGAAGACGAGCGAGAGGTGGTGGTGCGGGGGAGAGGCGCTGTCTGGCTGCTGATTTCAATGTCGACTCGTAGTCTGAGCACTTCAGCCGGGCCGCAAGATGCCGGGTCAGTGCACGTGACAATTGGTCAGGTATGATCACAGGGCGGTTATCTGTAATGTTTCGCAGTTGAACATAGGATAAGTATGTCGGGGGCGGCCGCACTCGAGTTTCGCGTTCGCAGAGGGCGCACGATGGTCGCGACTGTGTGCACAGCGAGAACAAAAGCGGCAGTGGCAGCCAAACAAAGATTGCATCGGGGACAGACCGGACGCCCAGCGAGGAACAATGACCGTCGCCTCCATCGCCCGTCCTTGTTCTCCTTCCCATCCCATCTCCTCCCCCTCCCGCGCACCCACCCCTCCACGGCCCCTCTTCTCTCCGCCCCCAACCCCCTCTCCCTCTCGCGCCGCGCGCAGAGATGATCAAGCGCATGGCGTCCAAGTTCCACCTCCGCAACCACGGCGACACCGCGTCCTCGTCCTCCGCCTCGGCCACCTCCTCCGCCTACACCCAGTCCACGCTCTCGCACGAGACGCGCCTGTCGATATCGACCGAGCGCACCTCGCTGCACGAATGGGTCAAGCACCAGTCTGAGCAGCAGCACCCCGCCGTCCCCGCCGCGGCAGAGGAGCCGGCCACCGTCCAGGTCCGCCGCACGATGGGCGCGTACCGTCTCTCCGATTTTATCATCCAACGCACCCTTGGCACCGGGAGCTTCGGCCGTGTGCATCTAGGTGAGTGTATGCTCTTCATTTGCGGCTGCGAGGCGTATGAGAGAGGGTTGGGCGAGGACCCAGGGAGAGGGGTAACTGACGGTTGGATGGCGGGTATGATCAAACGGTTTGCAATGCTGGGCAGTGTCTTTTCGTTGTATCGATAAGCCGAAGGTCGTCGCTGGTCGCGATTTGCGGAGGATGAATGGTCGTCGAGCGATGGGCGACTCGCTGAGCACTGCTCAGCTTAATCTCGCACGGGTGCTCGAGCGAGAGATCTGATCAGCGGTATGCTGTTCGGACAACCTAAGCATCCATCCCCAACTACTTAGATATGATGCGCGAGTTAAGCCGCAACTTAATGCGCCACATCTCCAATACGCACCAGGCTGACGCGCGTATACCCACAGTGCGCAGCAAACACAACCTTCGCTTCTACGCGATCAAGGTACTCAGCAAAGACCGGATCGTGCGCATGAAGCAGGAAACGCATACCCGCAACGAGCAGATGATGCTCAAGGCGGTGCAACATCCGTTCATCATCAACCTCTGGGGCGCGTTCCAAGACACTGCAAATTTGTACATGGTCATGGACTTTGTGCCGGGTGGCGAGCTTTTCACGCTCCTCCGGAGATCAAACGTAAGCAGCCCTGCGTTCGCGCGCATGCAGCCACTCAGGATCTCCGTGCAGCGGTTCCCCGACCCGGTAGCAAAATTCTATGCCGCAGAAGTTGCGCTCGCCTTGAACTATTTGCACTCGCAAGATATCATTTACCGTGACCTGAAGCCCGAGAACATCCTCCTGAACTTTGACGGTCATATCAAAATCGCCGACTTCGGCTTCGCAAAATACTGTAACACTACCGTTTGGACGCTGTGCGGTACCCCAGACTACCTCGCACCCGAAGTTCGTTTCCCCCTATCTATTCGTCTTGCATGTACTGACTTCGCCTGCAGATCATTGGGAACGCGCGTTACAACAAGTCCGTAGACTGGTACGCCTTGGCGTGCTCATCTTCGAGATGCTCTCTGGCCTGCCCCCTTTCCATGAACCCGACATCTCTCCTGTCGTCCTCTACGAGAAGATTGCGCAGGGCCCGTCGTGCGTCAAGTGGCCGGCGTTCCATCCCAACGCAACGGACCTTATTCTTAAGTTCATGGAGCGCGACCCTTCAAAGCGGTTCGGGAACATGTTACACGGCGCGGGCGACGTGTTCGCCCACCCGTGGTTCGCGGAGGTCGACTGGAAGAAGTTACTCAACCGTGAAATCACGGCGCCATACCTGCCCAAGATCGCGAGCGACGGTGATGCCAGCGCGTGAGTGGCGGCGTTTCTGGATATATGTGTGGCGTTGATTGCTAACGCTACCCTCTAGATTTGAGCGTTATCCGGAGGAAAACGCGGCGTCACAGTATGGGCAGATGACCCCAGACCCGTATGGCGACCGGTTCCCCGACTTCGACTACACGAGCTCATGACCTGGCTGTCGAGCGCTGGATGCTCTCAATTCACCCCCTGTCGCTTCCGACCCTTCACCCTCCCCACGTGTTGTACTATGTGCATTCAGCCGTCTGTTGTACTGTTTGTACCACCGCTTCATGACCCCACTGCCTTCTCCACTATCTATCATCATCTCGTCAATGCTCTCTGTTGTTTTGTCGCATACCCATTGGACCCTTCTTCGTCTGTAGCTCTTCGAACGCATAGGATGCATCTCTCTCACAACGGACTTCCCTCTTTCCAAGGAACGAACGAATCGCACGAGTGTCATGTTTCATCAACGGCGCCTTCTTATGTATGTGGACACGGCCTTCCAGGACGAGAAGTAGGATAGACAGACGCCATACACAACGTAAACGTTCCCACAGCGTGGAGCCATTAAGACGTGGCTGGCGGCACATCGACAGAGGATGCGACAACAAGTTGGAGGGGAGAGAGAACTCTGAGAGGCATCCAAGGGCGCGTCGATGAGGGGAGGTACGACGGCCGAGCGGAAGACGATGCGACGAGGATGTCGTGAGTGGACTCGGATGCACATCGCGCGGGGATGCTCAAATGCGTGTGCAGAAAAACCGTCGGCATTTTTCGTCCGTCGCTCGAACCCGCCGCGTCGCACCCCGAGCCGAGACAAGCTGCAGTCACGCCGGCGAGCCTTCGCCAAAGGAGGCGCATGCTGGCCTTGGAATGAGGAGACATAGCCATAGACGGCACGTGGAGGTGGAGGTCAAGCAGAAGTGGTTATTGAATAGATTCGATGTCGTTCCAAAAGCCCGCTGGGGTGCGGTAGGGGTCGGTCGATGGAAGTCGTGTGGGGGAAGGCAAAGGCGAGCATGTACAGCGCACCCGGAGCGCGGGCGCGAGGGTGGAGCGATGGCTGTGAGGGGCCGAGGGCCGTGGGGAGGTCGTTCTCAGTCCGGCTTCTCGTGTACAAGGAGGAGTGTGGGGTTCTGTATCGTCCCGATGGCGTTGAAGGATGCGGCTGGCGAGGCGAGGGGTGAGGGGAGAGGGAGTTGTCCGAAGGGGGCTACCATGGGGCTCGTGTGTATCAGGGGAGGTCAAAGTTGCGTTCGAGAGGCCGATAAGTCGTGCTGATGAGCATCCACGGCCCCAACATCCTACATGGGCGCGGGCATCTCACCGCTACGCACCTCGCGTCCTCTGGACATTTGCAACATCACGAGCAGCCTCGTAACCCGATTTCCAAACGGGAAGCAGCCGGGCTCCGATTCGTTGCCGTCTGCACGTAAGGGGGAGGCGGGCAAGTCGAGACACGGAAAGAGCGCGTCCACGTAGAGCGCGAGGCGCATGCTCGTGTCCTCATCGTAGACGTCCTCGTCTCCGTCCACATCCTCGTCCTCGTCCTCGTCCTCGTCCTCGTCCCTGTCCCTGTCCCTGTCCCCAAAGATACCGGCAGTGAGATAGTTGAGGCGATGCCCCATTCGCTGTGGCATTTCGTGGACGCTCTCGGGAAGCCCGTTGAGGGTGACATGGTAGTCGAGGACGATCTTCGTGAGCGACGTACAGCGTTCGGCGAGCACCTTCAGTGCTTGAACGGAAGGAGCTTTAGCATCGGAGGGCCATCTGCCTTCGCGACTTCCATCGTGGTATATCGTGAGATGCCGCAGGAGTGGCCAAGCGGACGCCATGTTTGCCAAGGAAGCGTCATCGAGCATGAACACGTGGCCGTTGATATCGAGTCGCACTTCAGTGAGGAGCTGGAGTCGGCTAGCGGGTGCGACAAAGGCTGTATCCAGCACGAATGGCCCTCCTATCTTTTCTGTGTCCTGTTGAATATCCAAAGCGATGCATTCAAGAGTCTTCGGGACGTGGGAAAGAATGCGTGATATGTGCTTGTCCATGTAATGTTGCATAGATGAGGAATTCGTGAATCGTTCCATGCATTCGGGTGTGGCCGTTGTATTGAGGGTAAGGAGGCGTAGCAAAGGAGGGGATACAACTTGAATGATGTCTGCACATTGGTGGAGTTTTCCGGTTTCCACCCCCACAGAGAGATTATCGAGGGCCAGAAAGAGCCCATGGAGTGTCTTGCAGTCAAAGCGGGGATTAAAACGGAGGCCATGAAGTCGGAGATCTCGGAGGTTCACCACACGTCCAAGTCCGGGCAAGACGCTAACATCGACGAGTCCGTTGAGGGTGAGCTGGGTCAACGACGGTAGTAGCTGAAGAGGGGCGAGATCTTCGACTGCTGGACTGTTATACAACAGTTGTATCCGGGAGATGTTACGTGCACTGACGACGAGAGTGCTGAGGACGTTTCGTAGCTGATGTCTCTGATGAGACGCACAGATCTTGTTGTTCACTGGCGTAAAACTGACTTGCTGGAGGGTCGAAGGTAGCAAGGCAGAGATGATAGGGAATGGAAGCGAAAGATCGAGGTATGGTGAACGAAGGAGGTTGGGAAGAATGGGGTGCTCGCGATTGTAGCGCGGGAAGAATATGTCCCAATCCACTTCGGCGGAGTAAAATATGCTTGAGATGTGCCGGACGTGTCGGGCGTACAGTTCAAAGCGCTCCCAATCTCGTTCGGTGGGGTTTTTATGTAGTTTAACGTGCTGTAACGTTATATTAGTGGGTGTGAACGGGTAGCTCAACTCTCCGGTATATAGACCTACCATGAACACACGGCGAACAAGGGTCCGTTCAGAGCCGGGGAGCAACAACAGCAGCGGACTAAGGTTGTCTAGAGTGTGCCAAAGACGGGGGAGAACTAGGCTGCTGATATCCTTGGAAACGCGTCCCATGACAGCCAAAGTTTTGCGTGTTGAGGGGCCGTTGTGATGTGGTGACACAATATGCAGGATAAGTTCTGAGCAACCTAGGACACGAAGTACTGGAGATCGAAAGTGCTGCTGCTCTGGAATCTGGTGGTGTTTGTTTGGCTATGAGTGGCGGTTCCATGACTTTCCGCGGGGAGACTTACATGCTGAACTGGGCTCTTTGTGTGCCCCTCATTGGCGCGCATCTTGAGTTCAGCAGGCTGAGAAGCGGTAGTTTGAACGTTTCGGTACACCCAGAATGCAAAGAAACTTACCTGCGACATGTGCCAGACCCTCGTCAGTCGTCAAGAAAATCGTTGGCCAAGCTGCATCTCGGACAGGCGCGAACCGTTGCCACAGCTGGCACGCCCAGTGCCCGCCGGCTCAGGACGGCCCGGAGTGGTCTCGATCGGCGTCCGCTGCGAACGCCGGCGCCTCTGCCCATGCACATTGTACGCCCGGAATGGCATCCGTACCGGCCTCCATTGCACGGAAGTAGATCAGGACACTGTGCCATTGAGTGCGTGTGCAAGCAGATGCAAACGGATCCGAGCTGGTGGTGACATCATACATTATCGCGAAAGCGGGGGATAACACAGTCTACACGTGATAAGCAAAGCCCAAATGCATCAAAGACCACAGCACAACCAGTAACAAGAGATCGGGCAAATACAGACACTTCACGCTCCCGCTCACATACTCCACTCCTCGAAGAAGTCGGCGTCGAAGCTGACGAAATCGATCATGTAGTCGTCAATCGTGCGGCCTTCCTCATCTTCGTCTTCGTCTTCGCCGGCCCCCTCGCCGGCCTCCGTGGCGACCTCCGTCACCACAGCATCCTCTTCGGTCGGAGCAGCCTCCCGCGTGTCCGCGGTAGCCTCGGAAAACATGGTCAGAGTCTTCTGCACAGGGGTAGGTGCGACGGGCGTCTCCGTCCCCGCGTTCCCCTTCTCCCCGCCGAAGTCAGCAGCGTCGTCATCCTCGAGCAGCATCTCTTCTCTCGCAGCGACGCGCGCCGCCGCTGCGTCTTCGACGTCTTCGTACTCGCCCAGGGCGTTCACAAGCGCACCCGAGGTGCTGGTGTCGTCGAGCAACGCGCTCCAGTCGAACGCGCCCCGTTGGATGACGAGAGCGTCTAGTGAGCGCTTCTGGTTGGCCTTGCGCAAGAGGGCTTCTTCGACGGTGTGCTGGGAAACGAAGCGATAGATGTGGACGTCGCGAATCTGACCAATGCGATGCGCTCTGTAGAAATGAAAGCAAGGCAATCAGAAAGTGTGCACAGGATGCAGGCGACGTAAAAGCTTACCTGTCTTCGCACTGCCGGTCCATCTGCGGGTTGAAGTCGGAATCGTAGAAAATGACCGTGTCAGCGCCAGTCAAGCTGTTGCCCGCGTCATTAGTCACGAACATCCCAGATGCCACAAATATCCACTCACTTGATCCCCACACCGCCAGACCGCGACGAAGAGATGAAGCAAAACACGCGCGGGTCCGCATTGAAGCGTTCGGTGATGTACTGCCGGTCCTCGATCTTCGTCGCGCCGTCGAGCCGCAAGTACAGGTAGCCGTGGAAGTTGAGGAAGATCTCAAGAATATCGAGTATGCGTGTCATTTGCGTGAAAATGAGCACGCGGTGTCCGCCCGCCTTGCGGTCCCGTAGCAGCTGCGCGAGCACCTGCAACTTCCCGCAATCGTACTGAAGCAGAGACGGGTCCGGGAACGCAATCTGCAGCTTGACGCTCGCGCGGTGCAGCGGTGCGTCGAAAGCGGGATCCATGGCCATCGCAGCAGCCGTAGGGTCTTCGCGAAGGGTAGGTAGAGCGATCAAAGGCAAATCGCGAGCAACGGCGAATGGGGTGACGAACGCAAAGCGGTCGATGAACGGCGCCATCTCCTCTGCCCGGGTGGCGACCGATTTGATGGCAGATCGAATAGTAGTCGGGGTAGTGAGATAGGCCTTCGGCTCGTGCGGGATCTCCGGTGGGAGGAGCGGGGAGTAGAACTTGTGAATCAACGCTAGCTTCTCCGCGCCGTAATGGGAATGTGGCTACACCGGTGACGATTGACGTAGCCGATCTGTGCCCAATGCGCAATAGAGGCAGCGCGCTGTGCCACACCGTGTACTTCTTGAAACCCCTGATTGTTCGCGTGTCCCGCGGAGGAGCTTGCCCAGGTACGTCGTTGATCATGGGTAGAAACTGCGTCCCGTCCAGGCGCTTCGTTTCGCGCGCCGCGATCTCAGGCAAGCCGATGTCATGCACGAACTCGAAACCGAGGAAGTCGAGGTTAAGCGTGTCCTCGTCCAGCCGCGATAAGAGTTGTCTTCGCACGAGCAGCTCTTTGATCTCAAAGTCCGCGACAGCGGAGCGCTGCATAGCGAACGAGGTAACGATCGGGCGGACCTCGAACAAGTCCGGGTGGTTGACGACCTTCCGGAGCTGCATGAGGATGTTGGCGATCTTCTGGTACACGCCCGACTGGAGGTCGTGACGCGTGTCTGTTCGGCCCATAAACTCGTCGTATAGGAAGCGCTGGCGCTTGGAGAGAGGACACATGATGATGTGCTCGAACTTCTGCGGAAGCTCCTTCTCGACATCACGCTTGAGGCGACGGAGGAGGTATGGGCGAAGGACCTGATGCAGCTTAGTGACGCGTGCTTGAGTTTCGTCGTCTATGGACCCGAGCTCGATTGCGCGCTCCAGCGGATCTAGATGGCTGCAAGTCAGCACGCGGTGAACATGGACGAGAACTGACACATACTTGCGAACCAATCTGCAAACTCCTTCAAGTTGGCAAAGTCCGTACCAGACATCAAGAACTGCAGGAGAGCCCATAGCTCCGTCAGGTTGTTCTGGAGCGGGGTACCCGTGAGAAGTAGCCGGCGGAAAGACCGGAACATTAGCAGGGTGTTCCATCGCTGGCTCTTGAAATTCTTGATCATGTGCGCCTCGTCCAGGATCATATAGTACCACCGTTTGCGCTTGAAGACGTGAGAGTCGCGGCTCGCGAGGGTGTAGGACGTGATGCAGACATTGAAGTGGTACTTGTTGTTCCAGCCCTGACGAAGCTCCTTGCGCTGCTTCGTGTTGCCGTGGTACGGGAGGACGTTGAACCCGGGCAGAAACTTCTTGAATTCCATCTCCCAGTTGAGCAGTACGCTCGTCGGCACGATGATCAAATGCGGGCCCCAGATGCCACGCTCACAAGCGAGGTGAGCGAGCAACGCGATAGTTTGAATGGTCTTCCTGCGTGGCGGTCAGTCGCCGTCGAACGGCCGAAGGTCAGAAGACTTACCCAAGACCCATCTCGTCCGCTAAGATCCCGTTGAGGTTGCGCGCGTGTATACTGGCCAGCCACTCCAGCCCTGCCTGTTGGTACGGTCGAAGGTTACCGCGTAAAAGTAGTGGGGGCTTGACTTTCGCATCCGGGTCCCACTCGACCGGCGCGACGGCATAAGGACGCAGGTAGTAAGGAATGCCATTGTAGTCTTCTTCCTCCTCTTCAACGACTTCATCGTCCACGACAGGTGTGATGCCACTGAGAGGCTCCTCCGGTTCGTCGACTGGGACGAGATCGGGGGAGTCGGGGGGGCCGGGGTCTCGGGTACAGGAATCTTGACGCTAAGGACAGGAGGGCCATCGGTAAGTGTGTTGTCAGGAAGGGTGGTGTTCTTAAAGGGCGGCGTCCATCCTGCTGGCAAGTCGTCTTGAGCCAGAGTGGCGTCGAGAGTCCCGTTAGAGATCTCGTTCAACGGACTTTCTTTGACAAGCTGCGGGGTGTGAGGGAGGAAAGCGTCATCGTCCATGTCGAGAACCATAGGGGTAAAGGCTGGGGATGGTTTCCGTTCCGCGTAGAAGTGCGTCAGTATCTTCTCGGTAGTCTTGGGGGTACCGACAGCGCTGGTGGACGCCTCGCTCTGCTCCGTGCGTGAAGGTGGTGAGGATGGCAGCGGCTCCTCCAAGTTGTCTTCTTCTTCAGAAGGAGTCTTGAGGTCCACGTCCATCTCGAGCTCCCTTGGTGACTCGACGATGATCTGCGACGCGCTGTCCACTTCCATGTCTATGTCAGGAAGAAGCATCGAGATGCCCTCGTCCTCTGCGGAAGAGTCGGACTCCTCGCTGTCGTGGTCAGCTTGCCCTTCGCCATCCTCGGTAGCAGGCATGGTGCCCTCGTTGTCGGACCCGTTGGGACCCAGCTCAGGATCTGGTGAAGCGACACTGCGTGAACGACTTCGCGACTCGCGTACGAGGTCCAGACGCTGGACTTGCAAGATCTGGCCAGACTGGTCCAGGATTGCGTTGAGATGCTCTTGCCCGCGTCGTCGTTCTTCTGCTTCCCATTCCAGACGCTCTTGTTCGCGGACATGCTATGATCGTGTTCAATATCAAGAAGACAACTGGGGCAGGAACTCGCTCACGTAAACCGCCTTCCGCCACTGCCCCAAGACCATGTTGAGCGTCGACTTCGCAAGAATCTTCATGCGTGCTTCTTCGGCCTTGTTTTCCATTTGCCAGTGTTTGCGTATCTTGCCCGCCACGTTCGCCGCCATCTCCCGCCCGTCGATAAACCTGACGCCTGGTTCCTCTATTTCGCGTACGACGTGTGCCCACGTATCCTGAGCCTCTGCGCCACGAAACTCGTATGACGAGCGTTCGACCAGCCGGCCTTCCCTCTGAAGTGCGTCTACTCGGCGCCATACGTCTAATTCCTCTTCCAGCTCCGCGTCGATGTTCTCCGTGGTCGTCTCGTAGCCGTGACGGGTGACGAAGGAGGAAAGGATGGCATCGAGAGAGCCGTCGTGTTTCTTGAGCGGTGGCCGCTGCAATGGATGCGAGAACAACGGCGAGGGCTTGCGCACGATGAGTTTGACGCGTTGGACTGGGTGCTTAACGGGCGAGATCGAGGGCTCGTCGACCGGCTGCTGAACACTTGCGCGTTTGCTAATGGACGCCGGCGGCGCTGATATGGATGCGGTTTCGCTAGGCGTGTCCCGCGGTGGCCTGCGAGAAAGTCGGGTGCCGGAAGTAGTGGGAGTCTCGGGTTCCACAGGAACACGCCGCCTTTTGCGGGGAGGCTCAGAGTCGCTGATGGATGTGCGTTGGCTTGACGTGTCCTGTCCGATGAGAGACCGCCTGGGAAGTGACTTTCGGGGGAGAGGAGTGATTGGATCTGCTGCGACTTGCTTACCCTTGCCTTTCCGTGTTGATGACTGGGGAGTGACCTCGGGCATAGGTTCACCGTCTGGGTGCTTGCCTTTCCACTTCACCTCTGCCTTGATGTCCCAAAAGGTGCTCGCGGCGGGATCATCCGCAGTGCGGGTCTTTTTGGGATGACGGGTGGAGGAAGTTGGAGTGCTTGCTGCTTTTATATCTTGGAGTCGTTCTGTATGAGCTCGCCGAGTGGTTCGTCGAGAGGGCCCTGCGGAAGCGCTTGAGCTCAAGAGATCATATTCCAATTGATACTGTATGGTTCAATCAGACAAGCGAATCACTCGGACCCCTGGCAACTTACTCGCTGAAAGACATCCGACCGGTCTTGCTTTGCCACCTGTAAAAAGCGCAGTCAGTATGATACTTTCGGGTAACCGGTCCCAATGCGAAGAACAAAACGCTGCACAAGTAAATACACCAGTCGAAGAGCCTACCCAAGACTTCCTCCACTTCACGGAGCCTTAGTGGAGTCCAATTGCTTACCATCTACGGTCACTACCAACCGCTAAACCTCGCATGGCGACCGTGATTGCACATATTGAAGCGCATCTTAGCCGTAGCAGCAGCAGGACCGCGGTACCCTCCAGAACCGCTTTCGTTTGCCGCAGCGTCGCATGCACATCGGGGCCCAACATTGCATCATCATGCAACATTCAGCCATGATGTGAGCATAAGTCGGGGGTGGGGGCTCGACTTGACGACAATGAATGCAAAAGAATAGACAGAGGGACATACCTCAGGATCATAAGACAACAAAGACACAAACTTCTCGAGATGAAAAGCTTCGCGAATCTACGGAACATGAGAGATGCGCGTAGTCTCGGCCTGATATTGTGCGTACCATCGAGTCATGAACCCCAAAGATCCTGTCCAGCTCCGTCTGCCGCTCCTGAATCCACTGCGCGCGCACCTCCTCCACGCTCATCTCGGTCGTCGACCCCGCGTTCGCGCGGTTTTTCTTGCGGGGACCTTTCGTGCCATTTTTGCTGCCCGTTGCCACGCTCGAAGAGGCCTCGGAAGCGTGCACAGACTTCCGCCTCGCACTCATGGTGCACGGATGCGCGTGGGATGGCTGTATGCGCTTGATCTCCGCAGATACTGGACGGTTCGACGCGCTTCTTGTGCTGGGAGGGTATCCGTAAAGTTCCTGACGAGAATTAAGGCGGTTTCGGAGGGAGAGGGGGAGGGGCTGGTGGAGGAAGGAGGTCGAGCATGCTGGGCGTCGTCTGCGAATGTGAGAAACGTGTTTGGTTCGACCAAACAACTCATCGCAGGCGTGTTACTGCTTATGGGAGCGTCGGTGGCGCCACACGGGCGCTCATTCACAAGTCGTCATTCGGAGTTCTCAGTTTTGGCCCTCTGTCATCGTCAGGCACACCGAGGTGCAGCATGACTGCGAAACAAAGCTTTCCGTTCGGCTTCCAATACAGTACATGTGCACGGCGAGTGATCTCGTACGTTCAATGAGTCGTTGCAGTCTGTTACTTTCCCCGCAATCGTCTGACCAACACGGAATTTACATGATGACACAGCGACCCCTCGATCCAACTGTCTGTTTGCTCGGGAAATTCAACGCTTACGGTGAGGGCTACTGGGATCCTTTCCCATCAACGGTTAGCGACATCCTAACTCAGTGGCGCAAGAGGACTCACACTCAGCGGCATCTCCATGATATCCCCCCATTCCAACCGCGACCACTTCTCCGGATCAGCCTTCGCCTCGTGAAAGTGCGCAAACGCCAGCGCGGTCTGCACCGCGCACACCTCCACGGGGACGCGCCCGACGCCCGTCGCCAGTCCGGTCATCGCGACGTTGCGTATACGTTCCCCGGGGCCCGCGTCCGCGTTGTGCTGGTCCACGGCCACGAGCAGCGACCACACGCAGTTGTACACGATCTCGCGGTGCCACGAGACCGAGCTCGGGATGCGCATCGTGGGGCAGAGCGCGAGCACGCGGCATCCGGTCGGGTTGTCCGCGCATGGCGTTCCCGTGAGCGGGACGAGCGTGCAGGTCCCGGGCGGCGCGAAGCCGCGCCAGCGTGCGTAGAGGGTCGTCTGGGCCGCGCGTGTGAGCGCATCAGGATCTGAGGCAGGGGCCAAGGCTTCAGAAAGGACTGCGTCGTAGCTGCGCGTCCACATATCTGTAAGCAATGGGCGGGCCGGTGCGTCGAAGAACTCACCTTCCGTCAAGACGACCGAAGGAATTGGCGGGGGAAACGAGGCAGTCGATGGGCTTTTGGAGATTTCCCAGTGTGCAGTGCTTGATTTCGACGTGCTTTGCGCATTCAGGAGGTACGATCTTATCGAACTCCGTCTTCCAACTCTCGACGAGTCGCGGGTTGAGGTCGAAGAGGATAAAGTTGAGAGCGTCCATCGCGTGCTGAATGAAGAAGGATGCAGGTTTGCTGTCCTGTTTACGTCCTGCTGGTGTTCATGTATTCGTGGTGGTGGATGTAAAGCGACCCGTCTCCGAATGAGATTGCGAGACGACTACAACGTTCCCGACGCTGTCGGAGCGCCCGACATACAAAACATCTATGCTGTCAAACCCAGTTTTATATATGCGACAAGCCCAGATAGAGAGAGAGAAATCTACAGCCCTGACCCAGAAAAAAGTACCCCTCAGCGATACTCCACGTACACCTCCCCCACCAACACGGCACACCCCACGCCCATCGCCACGAGCGAGATTGGCAGATTCGTAAGCAAGAACTCGCGCGCGCGCACGTGGATGCCCTTCCCCACGAGGATGTGCCGCCAGAGCAGCCCAGCGAGCGACGCGGAGAACGTGAGCGTGAACGCCCCAAAGTTCGACCCGAGCGCGAGCGCGTAGATCGCGCCGGTGAGCGCGCGCTGGTCGTGCGTCGAGAGCGGAGTGGGCAGCGAGGCAGAGTAGATCTGGAGGACGCGCGCGAGGAGGATCGTTGCGCCGATGTTCGTGCCACAGATCTGGCGGGATCGCGAGCAGAAATTAGCGACGGCTCGAAGTTGGAAAACGGGCGGACGTACGTTGCACAACAGACACGCCAGGAAGCCCATCCCGCCCACCGCGCCGAGCGAGCCGGTCGCGCGCACCCACGCAGCCCAGCCCTTGGCGCAAAGCGCGACCCAACCTTGCGACGCCAGGCCTTGCACAAGTATGAACATGAGGAAGGCGAAGGGGAGAAGCGCGATCGGGAGGCGCTCGAGAACGTGCGTCACCGTCGGGAAGGTGTCGTGAAGGTGTGTAAAGAAGCGCTGCGAAGACAATAGGAGAGGTGGACGCGAGCGAGGGTGCTTGAGATCCACGGGGGTCGAGGGGAGAATAGGAGATCCAGGCGCGGCGATAGTGGGCGCGCGCGAGCTCAGGTCGTGCAGCTCCAGCTGATGTGTGTCCACAGCGCCTGCGACAACAACTTCTTCATCTCCATCCACGGGCGGCCGCGCGTCCTCCGCTCCAGCTTCCACCGCGACAGAGTCTTCCTGTGCCTCCTTCGTTTTTTGCAACCCCGCATTCGCCCAGTCGTACCATACGTCGCGCATTAACATGATCACCGCCGGAGGCACGGTGACCATCCACACTGGTGCGCCGATTGTGCTCACGCCGACAAGCACCACGAGCGTCACCAAGAGGAGGACACTTCCGAATATCGCGCCGCGTGCGTCGATTAAGGTTGCGCGGACTTCCGCTTGAGTCAGTCCAACGTCGATCCGTGCGGGGATCAAACCTGGGGTGCGGAATAGGACGAAGAGGAGGGGAAAGACGCAGAAAGCGGCCGCGAGGAAAGGTAGGACAACGTGGGCGGCATATGTGAGGAAGGAGATAGAGAATGCGCCGGAGAGGACGAGGTTGGTCGGATTTGAGGAGACAAGCACGACGGACGCTATAAGAGTGTGAGTCAAAGACGGGCGACAGGATCGCACGGAGACGCACCCATGTTGGCAGCGGCGAACTGAGAAAAGATCCAAGCAGTCGGCGGAGTGATTCCGGCGACTCTAGTGAAATAGGCGAGAAATGCTGTTCCAGAAAGGATGACCGGGTCCTACGGGAACGAATCTCAGTACCGTGGTATAGCTGGTGGGGCAAGGCCACTCACGTTTCCGACAATAATCCCACAGACGAGGAAGAAGAGGTAGAGGTACGAGAACAGAACGCGGCCCGACGATCCGCCCTTGCTGGCAACCCAGAAGGCGAGGAAACGAAGGAGCCCTGTAGCGTCGAGCGATATTGAAATGTACGCCTGAGTTGGGTATGAGAACAGTTGGCAGTAAAGGCCAGTCAAGCCTCTTACCAATGAGATGAAGAGGGCCATGATATTCAACGGTTCGATGCCGTTGGTGCCCACTATACCATCTCGCAGAGTCCTTCCATTAAAGACCCCACAGGCTAGAAGAAGCAAGACGGAGATGAGAGGAACGGTGATAAAGTTGAGGTGGAGATGTCGCCGTTTGGGGGGTCGGCCGTCCGGTGGCGCGATGTTCATCGAGACCAGAGCATGCCGCGCGGCTTTGAGGAAGATGGCTGGTATGGGAACATGAAGCGGGAAAATGACCGCAAAATCTAAACACAGCGTGAGCGACCTTTGGAAATAGCATAGTGCATAAGGCTTACTCGACACGAAGAATAGAACAAGAGTGAGGATGGCTTGCCACCTCCCGACTGAAGTGGACTGCGAAGAGTCTATCATCTCCGGTTTTCCGTCGTTGTAAGGAAGTCTCGAATCTGAATCCAATCAGCAGTAGCTGGTCGTCAATCCAAGGCTCGACAGCGCAGTTTTCGCGACTGAAAGACGGATGAGAAGCTGGAAGATAGTGGGCCTGAGGCCTGAGGGGGCACAGGGCGCACCCGGCCGCCACTTTTTTCCGCATACGTCATGACAATGGAGCTCCGGGACGGAGCCCGCACTGCACGTAAATCGGTAAATCTTCTCGATCAGGCCGGTGACCAAATAGTGACATACAAATCAAGCCCCTCGCGTGGACGCACGTGCTCACAGAGATGTGGATTGATGGTTCATGCTCAGTGCAAGTTGGAGTGGCTGATAGAAAGATACAAAAAATGTTGGCGATGTGAGGATGTACATGCTGTGCTTCAAATTGGAATTGCAAGTTGGAATGACGCCGCGAGAAACTCGGTGGCGTGGGAATAAAACATTCCACACATGGCCCGACTCGCGCGCTTCACTGAGATCTCCCGACTCTTTGACTTGCATTATTTCACATTCGTGCTAAGCACAATGTACAACATGTGGAAGACCCAACCAATCATGAATCGCTCAAGATAAGCAACCTCCAGGACTCTCAGACTGCCAACGTGTTTGGCATGTTTCCTCATCATCCCTCACCTCAAGTTTCGAATCGAAGTTGGGCTGGATTATTGCACCACACGAAAGTTGTGCAAATCGAAGGTATGGACGTCCATATTTTACATGCCGCATTTCCATTACTCGTAAACCACCTACTGAGGAGCCACGAACAGCGACGAATCTCCGTCGAGATTGAGAGTGCTGATGCGCTGCGTACCGCCCTCTTCCCTTTGCCTGGATCCAACTAGATTAACGTCGATGTTGTGAGAACAAGCACAACTACACTTACAGTGACGGTCAAAAGTAATGCACACCCTGGCTCTGGCGTCTAGTGCGCTTCATGGCGGGCTCGAATCTCGTCCGTTTGAGACGATTTCTGTATGTACGGGTAGATATTCTGAATGCGAACCTGTGGGTACTTGTTTGAGAAGATTCGGACTAGTATTGAGCGAGATAGGAGGCAAACTCTGTGAGCCACCCTGTCACAGCTGTCACAACTGTGGGCAGGGGGCGACAATGCATGTCTGTAGAAGCAGAACAGCAGAGAGTTGAGAGCTGCGATTTATTTGAGGCTTATTAGGAGTCTGAATGATGCTCTGTGTATGAATTTCAGGCTGCAGAAACTTCTGGTTGGGTCATGTTTGAGCAAACATGGTTTTGAGCTGCCTCAACTCAAATCCGACCATTTGTTCGCACAGGCTCGGTCTGACTGCTACTGCAACAGTATGGAATATTTTTAACATGCTCATAGACGTGATTGATGCAAAAAACCAGAGGAGAAAAGGTGCAGATGTGGTTGTAGAAGGTGCACTGTGGTATTGATCAATGTCACACACATCACAAATCGATGTCTAGAACAGGACAAAGGACCCTGTGAGGCACGAAACTGCTGTGAGAACTCCCCATAAAGAAAGGCTTTCAGATAAGGCACGCAAGGTTGGCCGCTATGGCTTCGTTGCATGGGTACATACTCAGGAAGTTGCCTGATGTGACATGTGCGGCTTCACCAAGTATCCCCCGTCCCAGGTTCGCCGTGTTTTTCGCAATTCGTGCTTGGTATTTGTCTGTATCAACTTTATAAGTCTCTGAAATGTGCTCAAGCTAAAATTCCAGCATACAGACAGCCAGGAAGGCAAAACAATGGAGGCAGGGCAATCATTGAATATGATCATGTCACATCAGACAACTTCCTGAGTATGTACCCATGCAACGAAGCCATAGCGGCCAACCTTGCGTGCCTTATCTGAAAGCCTTTCTTTATGGGGAGTTCTCACAGCAGTTTCGTGCCTCACAGGGTCCTTTGTCCTGTTCTAGACATCGATTTGTGATGTGTGTGACATTGATCAATACCACAGTGCACCTTCTACAACCACATCTGCACCTTTTCTCCTCTGGTTTTTTGCATCAATCACGTCTATGAGCATGTTAAAAATATTCCATACTGTTGCAGTAGCAGTCAGACCGAGCCTGTGCGAACAAATGGTCGGATTTGAGTTGAGGCAGCTCAAAACCATGTTTGCTCAAACATGACCCAACCAGAAGTTTCTGCAGCCTGAAATTCATACACAGAGCATCATTCAGACTCCTAATAAGCCTCAAATAAATCGCAGCTCTCAACTCTCTGCTGTTCTGCTTCTACAGACATGCATTGTCGCCCCCTGCCCACAGTTGTGACAGCTGTGACAGGGTGGCTCACAGAGTTTGCCTCCTATCTCGCTCAATACTAGTCCGAATCTTCTCAAACAAGTACCCACAGGTTCGCATTCAGAATATCTACCCGTACATACAGAAATCGTCTCAAACGGACGAGATTCGAGCCCGCCATGAAGCGCACTAGACGCCAGAGCCAGGGTGTGCATTACTTTTGACCGTCACTGTACATGCCAAATGCATTCACTTCGGCGGGCTCCTTCGACTTGCTCTGCGTCCACGCGAACTTCATCGTCGGCTGTCCCGAGTTCAACAGTTAGCACTGCGTCACTCCGTGCTGTTTCCGCACCACGTAGAGTCGCGGGAAGACAAAGAAACTCACCATCTGCTGCCCATCGCTACCCTGCACCGTCGCTCCCGGCTCAAAGCTTGCGCTGTCCGGGTCCCAGCGCCCCTGCAGCGCAAGGAGGGCGGCCTTCAGGCCGTCCTTGTCCACCGCCTGCCCTCCGACGACCCCATCAGCGTCCTGCGTGAAGAAGTTGGCGAACCGGGTGCTGAACAGGTCTACGGGTCCGGGGCCCATGTGCAGGTGCGCGAAGGGCCCGGACGTGGGGGTGTTGAAGTGAATATACGGGGACGCGAGGAGTGTGGAGAGGCGATCCTGAAGGAAGTCGGGCGTGCAGGGCGTGTCTGCAGTGGTGGTGGTGGTGGTGGTGGTGGTGGTGGTGGTGGTGGACATCGTGCGTTCTTGTGCGGGTGTGTGCAAGGGTTGAGGATAGGCTGTGGGGGTGGATGATGCGCGCTGGGTCGAGGCAGCAGAGAAGTAACTATAGGACTGGTAGGGATGGAAAGGCTGGTATGGAGCCTGTTGTGCGGCGACCACGAGAGAGGGGCGGAAGGGGGAGAGCGTGAAGACGAGGATGAGAAGCGGGCGAGATAAATGGACCATGGGATGGAGGTTTCCGGAGAAGAGCGGGCAAGTAGAGACCGGCGGGAGGACGCGACTCCCGCGAAGGAGACGGGATGACGTCACTTCGGCCGCACAGGCAAGGCACGTGAAGGTGGAGGCGAGACGAGCATTGGCCTCGCTCTTGCCACGACTCTTCTCGGCCACCACCGTGCGTTGGCTAGTCGGGAAAGGAGACTAAGTAGAAGAAGGCTGGTTCTCATAATAAACACGTTATACTGCTTCATTTCCGTGCCAACTTGAACAGCCCCGTTCTCTTTCACACTTCGCCATTCTCCCCCGCTTCTCGCGATGTGTCATCTACAGACCCTCTTCCAAACTGTCACCATGTTCCTCGGGAAATGGACACTCATCGTCCTCCAGCACATAGGCGAGCGGCACAACATTGACAAATTCTCCCGACTCTCCGAGGAGCACCGACACGCCGAAAGGCCGCCCCTCTTCCGACGTGCTTTCGAGTACAGCCTGCTCCAGGCCCGAGCGAACGCGCTCAGACGAGGGCACTACGAGCGTCCGGAGCTTGGGGAGTGCGCGCTTGACTGCATCCGTCGTTGCAGTCGAAGGGAAGGGGAAGTTTGCTGGGAGGTCTGCTGCGGGCGGGCGTGTGTACTCGATGACCATCTCTTCCAGGTTCGAGAAGACGGGTTCGGGCTGAACGAGGTGCAGGAGATCGGCGTCGGTTACCGCACACTCCATGTCGCCGAAGGTGAACCGGAAGGATGAGATGAAGGCCCTGTGGCAAGGGAGGTGTTGGCGCGTAGCGCGCCAAACACGCCTCCAGCCGTAAGCGGGATGATGTGCGTGGGTGGGGCGTTGACGGCTGAGGAGGGGGAGAGGCAGAGTATGAAGTAAGGTCATTTAGGTGCTGTCCGAAAGCGGAAGTGATGCTGGCCAGCGCGGTCGCATGTTCGTCGGTCGCGTGCGAAGGTGAGGGTGCGACGGCCATGCAGACGACGACGGCTCTGAGGGGACGGATGATCCCAGTAATTCGAAGAAGGAGCCGCAATCCAGCGCGGAAGCGACGACCTTGAGGCGCTGTAGCGCCGGGAATCCAGAGCCCGCCTTCGCCAGCCGTTTCGGGAGGTACTTGTCGAAGTAGCCGGCGTCGCGGTCGCGCATCTGGAAGCACAGGTCGAGTTCGGAGAGCACGGGGAGCGACATGAGCGACAGAACCATCTGCTCAGTCAGATGTGCTTCGTGTACCACGTTGAGTCGGCGAAGATGAATGAAGGTCCACCAGGGTACTCGCTCGCGAAACCCCTGAGATTTCGCAAGGCTGTCTTCGTGACCGGGATCGTCTACCAGTTGTACATCCAACTCCGAGAGCTTTGCCAACGTGGGGTGCATGACCTCGTGGATGTGTCGGAGGGAATCTGCAATTTCCCAAGAATCGACCAAGCGCCAGAACTTCAGGTCCAAAGCAAGGCTGAGACGCGAAATCACCGGGGAGAGAGTGACGAGGGCATCGCAGGTGTGCTCGATGGCGGAGAACCATCGGAGATCCGTCAGACGTGGAAACAGATAACCGCTTCCCAGCGAGTTTTCTAGCTCTTCACGAAGCCTTGGTTGGACATACTCGTGAAGTAGGTGGACGGCATTGCTGCGCTTCGGCACCCAGAGGTACTTGAGCCTGCGGGCGTATCGCTTGAAGCGCGCCCATTCGGCGTCGGATGGTGAGACGTAATGCGGAACCTGTCGGCACCATCAGTGGTCCGTTCTGACGAATTTCGCTGTTCGGAGCAACCCACCCAAACTCGTTGCTGCAAAAACAAGCTATTGTATATCTCTGCGCCTGGGAAGAGCATGAACAGGTGTTCCGCCGAGTCTATGCTCTCCCAGAGAACGTCCAGAGCGTCATCAGAAAGCGCTTTGCAGACACGAGCTGCAGAAGCTAGAGCCGCTTGACGTTGTCGCCGCAGGCGCGACTCAGGCTCTGAAATTCCATCGTGATAGGGACCGGGGGAGAGACAACGCATGATCTCGAGCGACAGATCGCCACAGTAAAACACTTGGTGGGCGGTTGGTCGCCGTGTTGTGGCATCTGCTGGATACCGGTGGGTTAGATGACTGTGAACGATGTGGGTAAGAACTAGACCCACTTGACGTCTCTAGGAAAGATGTGACGGCCGCCCGGGAGGCCGTCTGTACATCTGCCGATTGAGTCATTTTGCGAGAAGGGAGCTAGGGGAGAGGGGTGCAAGAATCGCAGAGAGGAAGGGGGGGTTCCAGTGAGTGCTTGGAAGTGCGGCAGTACACTCGGCTTATCATGTTCTGCGGGGCGGCGGTGGCAAATAGGTGGCGGCTGACCTTCGGACGAGTCCAAGGCGCCACCATGCCCGGATCCCCTAATCTCTATACCCGTGTCTCTGAAACGGCCGACCATTCCAATAGGCCTGAAAGCCGCGCTGGACACTTACGTCACAAGTAATGCGATTGAGGAGCCGACATAGGGTTAAACCCCCCGGCCCTCAATCGCTGGACAGAGGGGCACGTTTTGCGTGAACATGCGCATCTGCGTAGGTAGTAGCACCTAAGACATGATCTCATGGCACGAAAAGCACCATTGTTCAACACACGAGGACTTGGAACAGCCAGCACTCACCCGTCACTTGCCTGATCGCCCTGACCGCGACAATGTCGCCTCGCGCGCCTCCTGCGCCCCTAGGAGCGTATCGGGAGGAAGATTTTGTGTAGTCGATCCCCGCCGGTGGCACATGGGCCCGGAGGCCATCGCACAGGACGGAGACCACGAGGCATTTGAAGCACGGACAACCGCATGGCAGCCTCACTTGCACGCCGAGTCCTTGCGAGGTGTTTCTATCTGGGGGAAAACATCATATAGAGCACCGGAGAACAAAATCCAACTGGAAGCAGACACCATGTATTATATACAAGTGCATGCGCACATATCAGGGGCGGCGAAAGTCCTCGCATCCACCTCCAAGTCTCGTTCCTGCGCTTGACCGCGGAGGTCCTTGAAACACCCAGTCGCCCGATAGAGGATGGCGTATGACACCTGGGGGTGACGAGCCGCTCAAAGATCGTGCTGTCGATTGCTGAGCAGAACAGGGCTGCGTGGGCATCCATCGGGAATATATGGTGTGGGGGAGGGGAAAGACGATGGCGGCGACGTGGAGAGTACTTACTCTCGGTTCCTTGCGTTCTCGACCTCCTAGGTCAGTGGCGAGTTCATGCGGTGCGCGTAGCAAGTCGTCTCCGTGCGCCATTCGTGTCCAGGTGTGGTCTTCAATTAACGCAACTAGGTAGTGTACATTGTTGAAGTGATATCGCAGAAACAAGACGCCTAGCAGACACGCAGATTTGAGCACGTTGATTGAAAGGTAGAGACGAGCCAGGAAGTACCGACGTACCATACAGATGAAAGTATAAATCCGTCACGGCTTTGCTTGCTGAGATCGAGTGAATATTGCTTGAGCAGCGTCCACAAGAGCTTGTTCTGGCTTGTCTTCCTTCTGAAAGTATTGAAAACAAGTGCGGAGTAGCAGGAGGGGTGTTACTCCAGACCAAGAACTCGTGGATGAACATACACACCTCTTTCGGTGGTGGTTGGACCATCTCTCCCGCCTGCACCCTCGCCACCGCCTGTCATAATTTCACCGTGAGCGTCGGTTCAGAATGGAGCACGGTTCTGTAGTACCTCTACATGAGCAAGCACCGTGTGAGCTGGTTAGAAAAAAGCCAAAGTTGGACTGGTGTCGAGGCTTACCTTCACCCGCACGCATCGTGGCTTTATGTACTACACCCATCAGGACGACCCCGCCGACGGCCATTCCGAGAAGCGAAAAGGTGACGGTGCGGTGGAATATGTCGAAAAGAGAGAGCCGTGCACGGGAAGCCATGGAGGAAAGAGGGTGGAGAAGGAAGCAGGCCGGTCGGCGGACGCGTCGAGAGTCCGCGAAATGCGGCTCGGGGACTTCCGGTTGCCTGCAATCTAATCTTATCTCTTTCCTCAGCCTTTGAGACCTATAAGTTCAAGAACCCATTCGTACATGCAGACATGCGCCTCGACACGAGTGGCTTCAAACTGTCCTACATACCCAGATGGACAACAAAGGGGACGAGACCCACTGAATTTCCAGGCGCCTCGCGCGAACGGGGAAGAAGCGGAACTGGCGACGGAACAGCGCGCTCCCGCACGGTCTCGAGTGCGGGGTCATCCCCGCGTCGCATCCGGCAGTCCCCCTCCTCGTCCCTGAATTTCTCCTGAGGGGCACGCCAAGCGGTGGAGAAGAGCGGGCGGCGGCAGAGAGCAAGGAATACGACCGGAGCATTCACATGCTCTCGCGCGCGTTTAGACTCGCTCCCCCGCTCGCTTCACTAGTCACGCTCTCACCTCCGCCCGCCGCCTAGGGCATATAACATGGACGCTCTCTCCCAGTCGCTCTCTCTCAAACACCCCTGCTCTCTTGCCGGTCGCGAGCTCGATAACACCAACGCGCGCTTCGCCGCTGACAGACTGCAGGTGCGTGCCGCTGATGCCCGTAAACGTACGATCCTGACTCTCGCTTGCTCTCACCGCCCACCATGTCGCGTTATGTACCCCTTCCGCCCTTCGCCCGGCCACCCCGCGCCGCGCGCACGCCGCCACCCTTCATCTCCGCCCAATACGCGTTAGGTTTATCCCTTATACCCATCCACGTACCAGGCCAAGAACTACGCGCGGAACGCCCGTTCGCACACTCGCGGGACGCTCTTGAGCGAAGATGTCGCGTACAGGACAGAAGAAGCCGGTTGGATTCGCGACGCAGTTGACTGCAGGTGGGATCGCGGGGGCGATGGAAGCGGTACGTCGCCGGACTGTTCGCCCTCTGCTGCTCTCGTGCAGACAGCAGTACCCGAGGGAGTGCCGACGGGTCCTTTCTGACTTTCCTGTATTGCGCAGCTATGCTGCCAGCCACTAGACACCATTAAAGTGCGCATGCAGCTGTCAAAGTCTGGAATGGCTCCCGGGGTGAGTTTATCGTCGCCGCTGTCCCCCTGTTCTTGTCGTTGCCTCGCCCAAGCCGCTTCCACACGTCCACAACGACGCGTCTCCAAGCTTCACCCCTCGCCCGTGTCTCTACGCCGCAGCGGTGCCGAACCCTTTCCCCCGCATCCGCCGTCGGAATTGGCGCGGAGGTAGAACGGAAGGCCGCTGCGCCCACCGTTAGGCTGTAGAGCATGAGAATGCGATCTTGGCATGACATGTGCACCTCTTCTAAGAAGTATTCCTCTTAGCTTCGTGGAACGCAGTCTCTTGACGGATCCGACTGAGTCTCACCGCGTGTTCGCGGACCACGGTGTGGACTTCGCTCGTTCTTGAACACGTGTCCTTCTCTCTTCTTTCCCCACATAAGCGCGTTAATTGAAACCCATCGCTCACACACTCTTCGATGCCCTGCAGACGAAACCGCGAGGATTTATCGCAACCGGTGCGCTCATCGTGCAGAGGGAAACCCCGCTCGCGCTGTACAAGGGCCTCGGCGCTGTTCTTTCGGGTATCGTGCCGAAAATGGCGATACGTTTCGCCAGTTTTGAGCGGTACAAGGCGTGGCTTGCCGACAAGCAGACAGGCGCAACAAGTGTTGGGAACATCTTCATCGGTGCGCTCGTCCGCCTTGTCTTTGCATCTTTACACATGTAACCTGTGTCTGTTCTGTTGTGCACGATAAACAGCCGGACTGGGTGCAGGTGTCACAGAAGCTGTCATGGTCGTGACCCCAATGGAGGTGGTGAAAATCCGACTGCAAGCACAACAGCACTCACTCGCGGACCCGCTGGAGGCACCACGCTACCGCAACGCCGGCCATGCCGTATATGCTATTGTGCGGGAAGAGGGCTTTAGCGCGCTCTACCGCGGAGTCTCGCTCACTGCGCTCCGGCAGGCAACAAACCAGGGTGCGTCGCGCTTTATTACTCACTGGGAATGCCGATCCGATGACGTCACTACTCGCAGGCGCGAACTTCACAGCATATCAGGAGCTGAAGAAGCTCGCACACAACCTGCAGCCAGAGCTTACCGACCTGCCGTCGTGGCAACACATGTGCATCGGCCTTGTCTCTGGTGCGATGGGCCCCTTTTCCAACGCTCCCATCGACACGATCAAGACCCGTACGTCGCCTTCCTTATCTAGTCTTTGACTTCCCCCGCTCACTTGTACATGTATCTGCAGGTCTGCAGAAATCTGAGGCGGTGCCGGGCCAGTCCGCGTTCCAGCGCATCACCGCAATCGCGGGAGAAATGTGGCAGCGTGAAGGAGTGCGTTCGTTCTACAAGGGCATTACGCCGCGCGTACTCCGCGTTGCTCCGGGACAGGCCATTGTGTTCGCAGTGTATGAGCGCGTGAGGAGGGTGATGGAGACGATGCAGGGGAGCAGCGAGGACCCGACTTACAGCGAGTAGCCTGGTGGGATGAGCTGCGCGCGGTCTATTGGAGAAAGATGTGCGCTAGAGGTGTGTGATTTAAATAGTGTAATACATGGATGGACTACGTACTTCTCCCTCAGCAATGCCAGCGCTCTCACTATGGCACACCTTGGACCATCCATCCATCTCACTCAAAACTTTTTGGATTATCGGTGATTTTCCCATACCAATTTCGATGTACGTCTGATCCTTTAGATTTTCGATCTTCTCATCACGCCCATTCACTGGATTCAGTATCGCAACGTGTGCTCGTGTTGAACTTCCGCGGATATCCAGACTCGGATGACACTTCCCTCAAATTCACCATCTAGACGCGACGATGCGGAGCAGTGCGGAGCAGTGCGGAGCCCCTCTGGATGGCCTATTATACTGTCTTTGCTTCTGCCGCCGACTCTACGACCGAAGGCTTCTTGGCAACAGAACGATCCTCGCTGCTCGAGAAAACGCCCCGAGTTGAAGTGGGCTAAAGACTTTCCCGGTTCCGCGGTGCTATTTCTCATGGGAGTGAAAAAATTCGTCAACCTCGAGTCTTTCGAAACATTCAAGCGCCCCACGTCCAATATCGACAGCATCGCGTTACAACACCACTCACAGATAAAGAGACTCAGGTCGCTCAGCGTTGGTCTGAAAGTAGATCAGACCCATACTCTCCACAAAGGCTTCCGCCAACTCGACGAGGTTCATTTCGTCGGCTCGGAAGAAGGCATCAAGCGCACGTTCTCCGCGCAGTGTGTTCTGCCTCCGCTCTGCGGCCCCTTCCCGACCATCCGGTACCAGACCAAGGTGCATAAGCTCCCTCGAAGGCGTTCTGGAGGTCGTCAAGTGCGCCCTCGCTGACGCACTTTTACCGGAGCCTCATTGCCACATACCCGATAATCCTCCCCCTGATCATGGTTTCAAAGCCCTTCTCATCCCTCCCTGATGTCGCTGATATCACCGTGGAATTCAACAACAACATACTACTATTGTGCGACCAAGACATGGGCTCCTTCACGCCATGGCCCCACCAAAGTAAACATCAGAAAGAAATATAATTCGAGAAGATATTCAGAAATGTGAGAGTGTGCTTTGGCCCTTATATTTTCTGCAAATTTCAAGATCGGTCCAGAGGAGGACAAGAGTAGCGCGAGGATGTCATGTCCCCGCGCGACTCTATGCCCAAGCGTTCAACGTTCAGCGCTTCCAGCCATATCCTCTCTTCTCTTCTCACTTCATCATGCGCACACCTCACACTTCGTTGCATCTCTCCTGCTCCCGGTCTTCCGACGATCTACACCCGGGTTTCACATCCCAGCCTCCAGTCGTATCATCCTCGCGTGCTGGCCTCCGTTATCAACTGGGCTAATTCTGGAAGCACGGTCCACGCTGCCCCCGCGCTTCCCCACCTGCTTCCCCACACGACCACGCCGGACGACGCACCGCGAACGCAGTCGACATGCTCCCCAATCCGTCCCGCGCATGGTCCGCGCGCGAATACAGCCCCGGTTTAACGGCATTCCCGTTCGTGTCAGCCTGTGTCAGCCCACACCGGGTGCGTCCACCGATACCAATTCGAATTCGACTGGGAAGCCTCCCTCGCAGCGGGACGCCAGGCGGGAGTATATGTAGGACTGGCCCGGGCGCGACGGGTGTGCGCAAGGCGAGCAAGCTCCGCTTCCTCATCCTTCCCCCTCCCCCGATGCGTCTCTTCTCGGTGCTCGCTCTCCTCTACGCGGCCGTCGCGGCCTCTCCGACGTCGCACATTGACGGCCTGCGCGAAGGCGCGAGCCGCGTCGAGATGACGTCGCTAAACATCGCGGACGCGAAGATACGCGCGGTGAAGAACTCGGGAGTATGCGAGACCACGCCGGGGGTGGGGCAGATGTCGGGGTACCTAGACGTGGGGCGAACATGTCCATGGTGAGTGCCTTTGGATTTCGGGCGCGTGAGATGCAAGCTTAGTGCATGGCAGTGGTTCTGGTTCTTCGAGGCGCGAGACGACCCGGAGAACGCGCCGTTCACGCTTTGGTGAGTCTCGCGCGGCTTTCGAAGTGGATTCGAGAGGTCTGAGCGCGCAATAGGCTTAACGGTGGACCTGGGTGTTCGTCTATGATCGGTCTCTTCCAAGGTGCGTAGGTGGCTCACATACTCATGCTCGATTGCCCACATCTGTCTGCAGAGCACGGACCATGCCAGGTCGATGAAGATGGGCAAACCACTGTCCTCAACCCGTTCAGTTGGAACAACATCAGTAACAGTGCGCATATAGTACCCCATCACGTCCTAGCACCCTTCCTGACCTGCCTCGTTTAATGTATCCAGTGATTTACATCGACCAGCCGATTGGAACCGGCTTTTCCTTCGGCACTGTCAACGTAAACAGCACGTTCGCTGCGGCGCCAGCGATCTGGACGGCGTTCCAGGTGCTCTTCGAGAGCCAGGACTTCGCCAAGTTTCAGAGCCGCGAGTACGTGTCTTGTCAGATGCAGATGCCCACTGTGCTGACATGCTTAATGCAGGTTCATATTAGCCACGGAGAGCTACGGCGGACACTACGGCCCTGAATTTGTTGAGTTCTTTGACGAGCAGAACGCGAAGATCAAGGACGGGTCAATACAGGGAGAAGAGATCAACGTCAGCGCGCTCATGATCAACAAGTACGTGTTCGCTTCGACCGACATATTGGACGGCTCCATTGATTGTTGATGCTTGCAGCGGATGGTACGATCCTCTTCTGCAGAACAAGGCTTACCTCGACTTCGCGACGTTCGCGCCGGGGTACGGCCAGCTTCAGAATGACACCGTCCTCGCCGCAATGAATGAGTCGTTCTTCGGCGCGGGAGGATGCATGGAGCAGGAACTCGCTTGCTACGCTGCCGGTGGCGACCAAGGTCTCCCTGGAGAGACCACCGCCAGCAACAAGATCTGCATCAACGCTGACGACTTCTGCGTACGTGTCTTGCCTATACCCCCGCCTTCTGCTGTTGCTCATACGCCTTCTTATGCCTCTTGTTTTGCAGATCGAGAATCTGCTGATCCCATCCACCATCGGGCGCGACATCGATGACCTCAGGCAGTCGGACGACTCGCCGAACCTCTTCCCGCCCGAGTTTTACGTCTCCTTCCTTCGGAACCAGACGGTGATGAATGCGATCGGTGCGCAGGCGCGGTACAGCGAGTGCAGCAACCCGGTTGGCAACCAGTTCGGGCGCACGGGCGACGACGCGCGTTCGTTGCTGCCTGCGCTCGCCAACCTGGCGAACGAGCGGATGAAGATCTTGATCTGGGTGGGTCTCATGTCCCACGTGTGAGGTTGTCAGGCTTACCTCTGTGAACTACCCGTAGGCTGGTGATGCGGATATCAAGTGAGTGTGTGTGAAGTGCTCTTGGTGAAAAAAAGCCTGACGGAAGCCTGAAACAGCTGCAACTGGCTAGGCGGCCACGCTTCCGTGCTCGCGATGGACTGGTACGGCAACGAGACGCTTCACGCGACACCGTTCACGAACATGACGATCGGTGATACGGCGATCGCGGCGATCCAGAACGTCGACAATTTCAGCTTTGCGTGCGTGCCGCCATCCCTCCCCAGTCGCCCTTTTAGCTGACTATTCAATGTTTGCAGACGGGTCTTCCAGGCCGGGCACGAAGTGGTGAGTACCTAGTTCCCTACGCCAACGAGCATGTCTTTGACGCATACTGTTTAGCCCGCGTTCCAACCCGCGGCCGCACTAGAGATCTTCTCTCAAATCATTCGCAAGGAGCAGCTTCATTCCGTCCCATGACACTCTTACCTCCGTATATCAGCCAGCGAATAAGCATCGATTATTTCAAACGCATCCTCCATTCGTGCCGCTGCTCGCTCCGGGCCCTCCGGAGCGCGTCAGTGTCGTCGGACGGGCGTCCGCGTCCGGCGGATCGTACTAAATCTTGAGCTGTGCCGTCGGCTCGCCTGCACCGGTGCGCGCTAAGTTTAACGCGTTCTTTTAGAGGTTTCGTGCCCGAAGAGCCCATACAGCGACCAATGGTATCTTCTGCGTCTCTCCGACCTTCTGACTGGGGCTGGGGCCACCGTCGTCCATCATGGACCTCCCTCGGCGGCGCTGTGATCCACATGTGAGGTCATTCGTGAGCGCTCTTTGCGGAGTTCCAAGCTCCGACTTGGCCGAACATGTGTAGCGCTGCTAAGCCGCGAAGAGCATCTGCTACCGGGGTTGCTAGCCCAAACGCAGAGTAGTGCGGTGAGTATCTCGTGTCGCCGGAAGCCCGCAAGGACCAAGTTCGGGGTCGGGCGGTCATGGGCGGGCATTCGGTTGTTGGAGCCCCCGCTCAGAGTCCGCGGTCGGGCGGTGGTGGCGGGCGGCGTTGCAATGTGCTACGTTGAAGGCTCGCGCGCAGAGCCAGTGGACCCTGGTGGCGGACGGACGAACTTCGGGCACGGGCTTGTTGTTCAACGCCCGAGGCTTATTCACAGCGACATGATGCAGGCAGTCTCACGATGCGCGCGACGTGGGTGTACCATACGCACGATCCCTTGTGGTCCAGCCGCCGGCTACCGGGCCTCCGGCAGAGTTCGAACTCAGGGGTGAGCGAACGTTGCCAGGGCCGCTCGCCGATTCCCCCCCCCCGGCGCGTAAACGAAAAGTCATGTTCAAGTCTCAAGTGTTAACGTTGTCTCACCGCTCGTCTCGCTAGGAACGCGTCTCGCTGGGGACGCTCGCTGATAGGTCTGCACGCACCGTCTGTTCCGCGCGACGCAGCGTCGAGCCTACGACGGACTCGGGCTCGCTCCGCGCCCCGGTCTGCCGGGCTTCCGCGTTCGTCCACCTTCTCGCATCTCGCGTGCGAGGCGCGCGAGATACGCGAGTGCCGACCAGGAACGGCGAGCGGCGGGATAAATGAAACGACGGAAGGATCGTCCGCGCGGGGATCTCGCTCGTGGCTGCCAGGGGCTGCGGCTGGCCACAGCCGCCCATCGCGGAGGTTTTTGTCGCGTAGCTTGGAGCTCCCTGGAGGGCTGGGATAATAGACGTTGAGGTACTCGACTGTCTTTCCCCCTCGACAAGGACATGCTTCTACTGTGGAGTGTCTTGAGACTGCAACGCACGGAGGCGTAGGCGCGACAACCAATATCGTGTTGTTCGTTCGTTAGGCGTGGCAATAATGTACCAAATCACAAGCCAGGGAAGGGAGACAGGCGCTCTCGAGAGCAACGCGACGTGGTCCAGAGATTCCAGTCTGCAAGGCGCACGGGTCAGATACGGATAAACAGACAGGGCGAGAGCGAGCGTGTGGGTGCATGCGGTGGTAGTAGTACAACAAGCAGCGCGGGGTGGAAGATCAGTGCAGGGGTGGAGAACACAGGACGGGTGGTCGTGAATGAGAGTGGTGGTACATGAGTGTTGGAGTGAGACTGTGGTGGGGAAGCCAGCGTGTGTGCAAGCACACGAGTCAAGTCCGCAGTGGGAGGGGGGAGCACGTCAAAAGGGGGTGACGCTTCCAAGGTCGAAGTAGGGGTGAATCTAAGGTAACGCGCGCAAGGGCGCACGAATAGGGCATCGAGAACGACGAGCGGAGTGGGAAAATAGTGAGGCATAGATATCGATACAAATGAGCTCGCCGCGCAGGTGAAGACGAATTAGAAGCTCGGTGGAGAAGAGCGCGGAGAGCGAGCAAGGGGTGGGGAGGCTGATGCTCTATATTCGTACAGGGGTGGGAATGCGAAGGTCAGAGACAGAATTTTTGAAGGTACAGCGGGCGAGGCAGGGGCGTCGAGCCTTCTTGACCACGCCTCGCCTGTGGAAGGCGAAGTGGAGGGCTGGTTGAAGATCGAACTTCGACGAGGCCGGGTTAACTCCTCCGAGGGCCCCTTGAAGCCCAGGTGAGAGTCATCCCTAGGCAGGTTCCAGACGCATGTCTCCGTGTCCCTGGGCGCGGCACAGCGCCGGCCGTCACTTCATGCGTCATGGGAGTTCCCTGTGTGTGCCCAAGGCCGCAGTCGAAATTGAGTGGCCCTGGATTTGGGAACGTACAGCAGCAGCAGAAGGCATCCGTGTCCACGTTTGTGTCCACTGTCACGTCTCCAGTCCAACAACGCGTTCCGCCGGCGCATCACCGGTGCTCCCTCCGAGAGAATGCGCGCGATATCCACGCGCCCGCGCTGGCGACAGCCGTCGGGCTCCCCTCCTGCCTCGAGCCTGTGTTCGTCGAGATCCGAAGGGTCCCGGCGCGTTTCGGCTTGGACCCGTTCGTGGGTGGTGGGGCGGTGGGAAAGAAGTGGACGGACTCGCCGGTGCGCGTCCCGGAGCCTGAGCCAAAGAGCATCGCGAGCTGCGCTTGTGTGACGGCCGTGGCCGGGCGCACGAACGGGATGGGTGACCCTGTTGGGGTGCGGCGCTCTTCTGGAGAGTTTGTGCGGACAGGTGACGGCGAGCGAAGGCGGGAGAGGGATTCTTGGTGCGCGAGAGAACCGGGGAGGGGGGCGCGCTGGGCGGGGTGGAAGGGAAGGGATTGCGACTTGGGCTTGTGTGACGGCGTGTGCGAGAAGTGCGCGGGCATGGCAGCCTGGGAAGGCAGACGGTCAGCGGGCGTTCCGAGGAGGATGATACGTGGAGGGAGGATGGCAGGTGGAGCCAAAGTCAGGATGAGAAGAACACGGAGTTAGGGAAAGCCGTCTGTGCGGAAGCGGACACGAGGAACGAACATTCAGGTAGTCAATGCACGAAGCAAAGCTCAGGTCTACACGGGCGCATGTGGGGATAGGCTTGGATCACATCTGCTGCGGCCAAAGTGCGACCCCGAGCGTCCACGGAGCCTGTCTGCATGCACAGGACGGTAGGCCACACAGCTCCGAAGTCTAAACCCCACTCGTAGATGCGCGCGTACACCCGTGTCCTCTTCACCGGCCGCGAACCACATCGTGAGAGCCACGGCGACATTGCGTCTCCAGGGAACGCGCAAGCCGCAGCGCCTCTGGACGCACTGAGAACGGAATCATGACGAGATGAAACGCAAAACCGCGCAACGAGGCCGAACCTTGCGGGTGGAACGGGGGAGCAAAGATGGGGGGAGATAGCGCAAGGACACTCACGTGCGACCTAAACTGGATCGAGCCATCGCTTCCGCGCGCCCAGTGCCGCAGGTGGTGCGGCTCCGCCAGCGGCGGGCTGTATACGCGCACGTCCCCGCCGCGCGCCGCCCTGCTCCAGCTCGGTCTCCTGGGCGGCTGTTCGGGCGACACCAGACCTTCGGAGTCGGACGAGGAGAACGACGAGATCGAGTCGCGGTCGTCTTCCGGTGCGTCGTCCGCGTCCGCCTGCACTTCGGCTTCGAGGTCTTCCGCGGCTCGGGCCGCGACTGCTGCAAGCCGAACGATTTCCGAGTCCGGCATCGATAGGTGAAGGAGCGCAGCGAGAGGTTGCCTAGACCCTGGTGCTTGTGGCCGCAGTCGTTCTTGAGGTTCTTGAGGCGGGTTCTGGTACACACTGGTGTTCATGCCCGAGTGTGACCCGTCTTCTTCGCTGAATGGCGTCATTGGGCGGAGCCTGCTGAATCGCCTCCACGAGTATGCACCTGTCGCGGCCACAACGCCCACTTCGACAGCAGCGTCTGCAAGCTCCACGACGGACTGCGCGTAGCACAGATCGGCGAACGCGTCGATCGGCGTCTGGAGGAGCTGGTCGTCGAGAGCGGCAAGCGCCGCGGCGGGGAAGTGCATGAACCATGGCGATGTGCAGTCGAACGAGGACGCGCGGGAGTGGACTGGGGACGCGGAATGTGGCTGAGGGGTCGAGGCGGGAGAAGACGTGGGGGTGGGAGTGCGGGCGGGGGAAATGGCGAGCGATGCAAACTTGGGCTTGAAGAACGGGTCGATGGGGGAGGGGTCGATCCCTTGCTGCTCGCTGAGCGTGGCCTCATCAGACGCCGAGAGATCCGCGTCGCCCTCGTCGTCGTCATCGTCCCCGTACTCAAGGAAGCTGCGCGTGTCCAGATCGAGTTCCAGCTCCCGTGTCCGCCGCTGCTTGTCTTTCCGCCGCGCCGCGCGCTCCTGCTCTCCATCCGCATCCTGGTCCTGCTCTTCCTGCACCTCCTCCAGCCGCTGCACGATCTCCACCGCCTGCACGCGAATCTCCTCCGCGTCCTCCGCGTCCAGGTCGAGCTCCGAAACTGCATCAATCTCGATGTCCACCGTGAGCGGCTTCTCGTCTTGTGGGCCGAGCGAGAGCGCGTCCGAGTCCGTCGACGCAACGCTGTCGCGCCGAACTTGGCTCGCGCGACGCTCGAGAACGGGGCTCGGGGGGAGAGAGACGCGGAAGAGGGTAGCTGGGGGCGATGTGTGCCGGAGGTCGTCGAACGTGATAGGGCTTTCGACTAGCCAGTCCGGGACGAGATCGTACGGTTTGTAGATGCCGCGGGACATCTCGGTCTTGAGAGTCGTAAAGAGTGAAGGCAGAAAGGAAACGAGGCGGGATGTTTGAGGGAAAGAGGTGAGGGGGGGAACGAAACCGGGGGTGGGCGGATGAAAGGGAGGTGAGGGCGAAATGCGGGCTTGAGGGGATATATGAAGCGCTGCTAATGACGCGCAGATCGAACTGTCCACCGGCGATAGCCAATAGGGCGTCTGGGAGGCCAAGTATGGGTTGCGCGATGCGGTAAGCAGAAGCGGTGGCCCTGCAGCGGCGCGTCGGTGTGAGAGGGGAGGGAGGGTATCCAATAAGTATCGATCACGAACCGCGCTATGTGTCGGCTTGCGAGACTGGAACCGGTCGGGAGGAGCGGGGAGACGGAGACGAGTGGGAGACGGCCGTTGGACGATGCTTCACTTGGGCGAGGGCGGCTGGAGGGCGGGGCTTCCTGGGTTCGTGGGATGCAGCGGGGAAGCTCCAGGTTCTTCCTGTGCCCAGTCCAGGGGTCGACGACAGCGCCGCGTCGAGAGGGGGCTAGAGGGGGGGGACAGGTCGAGGTGAGGGAACGTCCGTGAAGGGCGGTCGGAGAGAGCGAAAAGGTCGGGCGCAGGGGCATGCCTTTTGTGATGTGCGCCGCCGAGCGCAATTGTTGGAGCGCCCTGGCCGGCAGCAGCCCCTGGACGAGCGGGACGGTCGGTGCCCGGATAAATTGATAACGCCCAGATGCCGGAAGGACGCCCCGCGGCACAGGACGCAAGGCCCAACTCGAGGCAGGCGGCTCCGGCTGGGCGGACCTCGCGCCCGACAATTGGACCGGCGCTAATGGGACACCTCCCCGCGTGTGACGAGCGCCTATTCACCCCTCCGTCGACGTCCATCGGCATCGACGAGTCTCTTCGATGGCCGCGACTGATGGCTACGTTCATCTAGAAATACAAGGTCGTGCGTTACACATGTGTGCCGACAGGCATAATGCGGCTGACCATTGACGTACGCACAGCGTAGCTTGCAACGTTCTTGTGACGGTGGCACAATAACCATGGGACGGCCTTCGCTTTGATTCTCCGCTGAGCGTCGCCGTCGCTAGCTCCGCCAAGCGGGGATTCCAGCCAGCTGGTATGAGCCACCTTGACGCCGGCCCAATCAGAGTCGATACCATCTACAAGACTGGGCAATCATCACATAAGCACGAAAAAGAAGATACGCACCTTCGCAGAAACAGAAGCTCGTCTCGCGGAGGTGTGCCGTCGTCTTCATGGCGATCGACCTCCGCCGCGACGTCCAATGGCCACCTTCATCTTCCGGACCTCCGGGGTTGCATCCGCCGCTCGCCCTGCGTGTTGCAGCCTGGCATTCCGCAAGGCCACGGAGACATCGGGCGACGCCTCCACACGCACGTCCACCCGCGCCCGCGCCCGCGCCCATCGGGTGTTGTGAACCCCGCATGCGGGCCGCCGGCCTGTCGCCCAGCGGCCGTGCACAACATCAGCGCTGGCGGCGCCTCGTGTCCCGCGCGCGGGAGCTCGCGAAGCCCTCGACGCTCGACGCTCGACGCTCGACTCGGCTCACCGCCAAGAACATGAGCCCTCCTGTGAGGCTTGAGCCGCCTTCGCCCACCGCTCTTCTTCTCGCCGCACGCGATCACTCGCGCGAGAGGGGCTGATCCCCGCGCCGCCCGCGTGCGATGCGCTGCGCGCCTTGTTCTCTCTGGGCGAGGCGAGTGGTGTCGTGCGGATCGATGCCGGAGACCGCGGCCGCGGCGTCGCGCGCGTAGGCCGAGGCCAGGGTCGCGATCGGAGATATCATGCGATTGAGGGGGACGGGCGCACGGAATATCCGGACGACAGTGGGCCGCGTCTTGTGAGGGGATGCTCAGCGAATTTGACAGATGAAGAGCGTCGAAGTAATAGTGTGGTTCCGGTTGCAGCGTTTGGACTGAAGATGGAGATAGGTTCTTTCGTGGCTTCACCTGCAGACTGCCTCTTCAGCGTGGCGAGGGAGATGCACACGAAGACAAAATCCTTTCGGAAATGGCGACGGATACAATACAAGGGATTGTCGTGAACTCACATGTGACGTTAGTGGGCAGTGTCCACGCTGTGCTTGTAGTATGCGGTGATGGGTGGGTGTGGAATTGATGGTCTTCTCGCGTAGCTTCGCGAAATCCGGATATATGCGCCTTGTTTTGCTTTTGGAAGGTCTCAGTGTGCGTATTGCGTGAAAGCGAGATGAGTCTTCTGTTCAGCTAGTATGTAATGCGACATCAATCCGAAGTAGATATGGCGCCCACTGCATCTCCAGAGGGCATGCCATTCTGACTAACGGCTGTGGCGTCTCGATGTTATCGCGTGCTTCGTGGTAACGGTTGACCGATGACTTGATGGTGCATAGATGTCGGGATGATGAAAGGAGCAAGAAAAGATGCGGGCAGCTGAGGACGCGTTATTTGCGTCTGTGTACGCGTCAAGCTCAAGACGCGGCCGTGGCTGAAGCTTAAGTGAAGTCGTGCGTCATTGATTGTTTGGTTTCTTTTAGAATGCCGGTTCATCGATCAGATGGCTAGATATGATTGCTGCAAGTAATTGTGCACATCGTAGTGGTGTAACTACAACAAGACGAGATTGAACTGACAATTCAAGGACAAATGAAGGGAGAGCGAGTTTCAACCCAGGATGGTCGTAAACAGGAAAGACGAATCTGGTCCTACGAAGAGTACGTTTCCAGACCGTTGCTAATCTGTAGTAAGGATCAGTGAAACTTACACCCGGCCTCGGTGAATCCAGCAACTACGGCGAGTCACGATAGGAAATTGGGCGAGACAGAACCAAGGGAGGAAGCGTGGCATCTGCAGGGGGTGCTTTGATGTAGCCGCGCGATCCAGATGGCTGAGGGAGGACCGCGGGTGTTGAACCGGCCCAACGCGATGATGACAGCCCCCGCGAGGGTGAGCTAGGGCCGTCGCGGTGCGGTACTCCTCCGGGGACAAACGCCGGCGCAGTTGGGCGCAAGGGAGCGGGGACCCTGGCCTCGGCACGCAGTGTCGAGCGGCGCATTCCCGCCGCACGGTGAATACCGCAGAGGACATCCTCGGGGGCCGCGACGGCGGCGTCGGTGTATGTAGGGTCGAGGTCCTTCGTCCCAGGAGAAGGCCTCAAGTCAGAGATCCGATCAGATCTAGCGTTCACTGTACGCGAGGGTTGAACGGAGGGGGGAGCTTCAGCCCGAGGTTCGTCTAGAAGTTCTACAGCGACAGCAGAGTGTGTCCGGATATACAATGAGAGGGGAGAGTATGTTGGAGACAGCTGATGGTTATTCGGAAACGGTGTGGACGACAGGTAGATCTCGAAGAAGCGCCCGCGACCCGCACCCAAGAAAATGTGGATCGTAGGGAGAGGAATGCGACTGAGAAGCCGCGCAGATGCCGACCAGACACCAGAACCGAAAGCGACAAGGGGGGATGGCCTGGATTTTGCCAGCATGTTCTGGGGAAGCAAGAGTGGAAGCCACCCTCCAGCTTGAGAAATGATAGCGCGATTACGCTCGCGGAGCCAATGATGGGGTTTCTGGGTGCGAAGTTATCAACTACCGCTCGACGTTCACTGATGGCCAATACGCACCCCAAAACCCAGCCCGACCCGTGGCCACCAGATACCTTCCCCGCTGTTCGATAACCCAATATGAACCGCCCAGGTACTGAGGAGGTCCCAAGCGGCGATGAGAAACAGGGCGAACACGATGGCTTGCAGTCGAGTGTGGGCCAAAATGACGGAAATTGCAATGTGTGGTGTAGTGACCGATGAGGTATAGACATGGACGAGGCAAAGAACCAGGCCACACAGTAACGTGGCTCTATGCTGAATGGAAGGCCGTGACCCCGCGCTCTTGAGGCGCCCCCAGTGGCCGAAGAAGTCGAAGAAAGACGTACAGGACCTGACAGAGAGTAGTTTGGGAGAATCGATGGTGCTTCCATAGGATGCTTGAAGTACTTCAAATATCGTCTTGAGTGCATTAGCGACAGTTGTAGCGCCAGCAGCTAGTGTGCGACATGTTCCATGAACAGATAGAACGGATGCAGCGGTGACCTCTTGGACGGTGTCGAAAGCGTCATGGAGCACCAACGAGAATGCACTTGCGCTATAGCAGATAGATCTTCGGATTAACTCGAGGAGAGCAAGGATAAGCCGGAGGTTCAGTCTTCGACGTGAAGTCTTGGGAAGCGCGTAACCCAGATCCTCAACGACGGAGAGTAGTTCTTGCACGACGAGGGAGAGCGTGACCGTTGTCATGAGGAGGATAAAGGATAAAAAGGATAACAGTAGGACGGCGTCTTGTTGGAGCGAATCATACAACCATGGGGAGAAAGAAGAGTTGGAGACTGTGGCTTGGGAGACGATGGGGTGGGGTGGTAGGATGTCGGCGCCAAGAGCAACGGTGCAGTGTGACAGGAGCACTACTGCGAATGAAATGAACGTGCGTAGGCGTGAGCCGTATGGTGGAAGAGTCATGACCCTTCGTGGCGGGGGATGGGTGGCAGCTGGAAAGCGGGGAGAACACGCACGCCCGTAACGCCGTTAACTGCGCCATCTTGTTGTCACGTGCACACGCCTCGATTAGACCGTCCTGATGGGACTCCGACTCGTCTTCCTCTATCCCATTTCTCTGGTCCAGCGTCGAGCTATGTATATGCAAGGAGAAGAAAGCAGAAGATAATTGCCTTCCTTGGATTGGACGGTGGTTCATCGCCATTATTCCGAGTCTTCGAGGCCCAATACTCAACCAATACTAAGCTACTGTCTAAACTAGAGCTACGTCGAGGTTCCAACGTGCACAAATGAATCCCAGGCATGTTTTCCTCATCGCCGTCACAAGCTCGAGAGGCTACGCGGTGCCTCTCCCGTCCAATTCCTCATCGCCGTGTCGCTCGTTTTGTTCCTCGTCGCCGTGTCGCTCGTCTTCTTCCTCATCGCTAACTCCTACCATATAATAAACTCCGAGCTTCCACCGCTCATATTCCTCGCTCTCCGTTCCCTTCAGAACGAATCCTGTTTCCGAGATCTCCTCGAGCATATCCTCCAGACCGAACAGGTCGACGCCCACATGCCCCACCTCCCGCGAGTCGTCCGGAATCACCATGTGCTCCGACTGCAAGAGCCACCGCGTCGAGAGACGATGGATAACGCAACGGACACGTTCTTCCCCGGGCCCCTCCGTTCCTGACGCTGCGGACCCGGCACCGGGCCCACCAGGGTCGAAGGCGTCTGGCGCGCAGATCTCCGGCCACTGGGCCGCGTCCGTCGACCGCACCTCGCTGGTGTAAGCCTGTTTGTACGAGATCGGGTCCAGAAGACGGACGTTGCGGAGGCTAGGTGTCGCGCTGAGCTTTCTGTCGACGAAGCTCGCGCGGATCGCGTCTGCGTTTGGGGTCCAGAGGGCGTCGGTTTCGATATTGTTGTTCCGCTGGTGGTCCGCCATGATCCATAGATCGAGCCACTTGAGCGAGGGAGAGCGGAAGAGGTATGGTCCGGGATAGGACGGGAAGCGGGGGAGAACGAGGTGTTCGAGAACGGGGAATAGGGTGTCGAGCGACTCTGCGAGACGGGCTTCTTGCATTTGAGTGAGAGATTCGGTTACAGAGAACTTGGGGAAGAGGTGGAGGTAGCGCAGAAGGCGACCGTGGCGCTCGAGAAGGCCCATTGGATCGTATGGGCGATGAGGATGGAGCACAACGGTGAGACGCTGCAACGCAGGGAGGCTCCATCGGATGACTACGTCGCGTTGAAGCTCCGGATGCGCTCCAGAATCGAAGGTGAACGATACTAAGGAGGGAAGGTGCACAGGGGATAAATCCGGTTGGGTGGTGACATGTCGTAGCCAATGGGTAAGTTCGGGGGTCGAGGCGCCTTCGTTTGAACGCTTCAGCGCCAAAGATTGGAGTCGTTGAGTGCTTTGAAGTAGGACCTGGATGTCTCGTATCGTATCGGCGTCCTGAAGAGCAGCGCATATGTCGAGGTGGAGAAGGTGGGACGCCGTTAGGCACAACAACGCTGGGTGGTCGGGAGAAGAGGGCCGGAACAGCCACGTCGGATTGTATATGATCTCCCACAGCCAGCCCTCCTCGGGAAAGTCGAGATGAAGAAAGTTCGGATGGGGAATGTACTGAACCGACTTGACGTTTGGACAGCGCTTGAATATTGTGGCGAGGTCGCGTCGAGCGGGTCCCGCGTACTCGTCTAGCACCATACACGTGTCCATGCGGATGCTCCTCACCATCCGACCTAAAACCCTGCCGACGTCTTCGGACTTCAAGGTGCGTGAAAGAGGGGCAAATTGGCTCATCCTGCGAAGAACAATGTCTTCGTACAGGGCTGCTGTTCCGGCCCACCGCGTCGCTCTGCAGATGAGAGGGAGAGACTTCTTGCCGTGGAACATGCGCAACCAAGGACTGCTGGCGGACCGGCAGGCAGAAGGATCCAGGTGTTGCCGTTCAGTTGAGACGCTGTCCAAGAAGATGTGAAGTTGTATCTCTCTTGGAAGGTTGCATAGCGATATAGAACGACCCCAGCCATGACAGAGGACCTGGGGGATATGGAGACTCGTGAGCTCCTGTTAACATATGCTCAATCAAATATCATAGCGAACCGTTGAAAACTCGGTCATAGAGCGAGGTGTGGTTGCCGGTTGAAATGACTCATCAGTTGGGTTTGGCATTGACGTACGTGATCTCAGTCGCGTCCCGTAACGCGAAGGTAACGGTGTGACATCACATTTTACCTGTTGCGCATGCTTGCATACGATATATGTGGACTTGAGGGTTTGGACCGTTCAACATCTACTCTCCGTCCGCGCCAACCATGGCCATGCGAACTGCTGATTTTAGAGTCAGCGGCAAGGTGCAGGGGGTCTTCTTCCGCGCGTTTGTGCGAAACACTGCACAGGACCTCAGAATTGTAGGCTGGGTAAAGAACGAGCCGGTATGTTAGCGCCTCGGAAGGGGGCTTCATTAACTTTTGACAGTGCTGACACTGGCGTCACTGCATTCTCAGAGTGGAGACGTTGTCGGTACGGCACAGGGACCAGAAGATGCGTTGACGAAGTTGTGAGTCATGCCAACTTCCGTGTGCTCGAAGAGTCCGTGTCTGACTATGCCATGGTGAATGGTACGCAGCAAAGAAGCGCTGCATCAAGGACCTCCTCAGGCCCACGTTAGTGGCGTACAGTTTAGCAATGAATCAGCTTTGGAACGGCCACAGTACCAAGGTTTCGAGAAGGTCAAGAACCACCGTGCCGGCGCGTAGGTTCGATTTCGTCGTTCACCGGTGAGGGTAATTACAAGCTGTAGCAAGGATGTGGTTTCACAGTGTACTGTAGGATTAGGCAGGGATCCCGCAGATAATGATACTTTTATGAAAGATTGTAAAACTGTCGATACTACTAAATTGCCTTGTTTTCGTCGCCTAACATGACTCACGGGTGGAAGAGGAGTTTCAACCTCCTGCCGTGGAGAAACGTGGGTGCACGATGTAGACGAACCGAATCCAGGATTATCTGGGTCTTGAGATCTCATCAATGCATGTTTCCTTGACCATCAATACCAGCCGTATTATGAGAAAGGGTGTATCATTCAGACCGGGAGACGGATAACATGAGATGCATCATGCAGTAAAGTACTGTAAGTCCCGATAGAACATGGACGGGTATCGTAAAAACGAGGGTATCATATAGTATGTGCACGCGACGATGAGATTCACCGCGACTCTTCCCTGCACTTCCTTGTGCCTCCACTACTCGCCAATACAGTCCTAGCGGAGATGCGGAACACCTGCCCCTTCTGTGACCCACACGAGCCTTTCACCATATGGTGAGACGGCATAGCGTGGCCTGATGAGAACTGGTGGGGGCATTTGATGCGTAGGTGCGGACGTCCCACGACGGCGGTAGGACTCGAAACCAAGTAATGTGCACCGGAAACCGGCTGCCACGAGTACTGGAAGCGGTCGGCGTGGTGACGGCGGAAGGAATCGCGGAGAAAGTCGGCAACGGCAAAGACGTCTGGATGGGCGGCCGATGCGGGCGAATTTTGACGAGCGAAAGACGACACGGGCTCTGGTTGAGATATGTGCTGGAACAGTCGGCGCGTGGTGAAATGCATGCGATGGAGAACGAGTAGGGTGTGCGACTGATGGCTGAGACTAGCCTCCGAGATATTCCCCTGATTCAAAGTGAGGGTGGTGACCGAGCCAGGAACGAAGGAGGCGAAGATGACGGAGGAGAGAATGGCCAAGGAGAGGAAGACAGCGGCGAAGATCTTCGGGTGGGAGGACGGCAGAACGGAGGCTTTGCCGACCCAGTGACGGGGAGTAGGCTGGGTGTCGGTGGAGGGGGTACTAATTTGAATGGGATCCTGTCTTTCCGACGACTCGGCGGCGGTTTTGCGCGCGTCGTCATCGGGGCTATTTGTGTTCGACTGAAGAATGAAAGCAGTTGATGAATATATGCGCCACGGGCAACGCGTGCAGGACGTACCGCGGAGCGGAGCAATGAAACGAGGGCAAAAGAGGACAGATTGATAATGACCAAGACAACGACAAAGGCTAGGGCTCTTGAGACAGTGAACAGGACGCGGAAGACGGGGCTGGCGACGATCTTGATGTAGGGCGAGGCGAAGGATAGGAATGCAGAGATCCGGCGAGAGATATACCAGAGAAACCCGAAAATCCATGAGAGATAGGGAAGAGACCAGGCAGTGAACGTGAGGACGGGAGGGAGGATGGTATCGAGGAGCTTGCACGCCAGAATGCACTGGGTGCCGTCCCTGTAGCCCAGGGATGCCACTCATATTTTTGACACTGTAGCCCGGGGATACCACTCGGGTGGGCTCATATGAGCGGGCGCTCTGTAGCCCATATTCCCGCTCATATGAGGACACAGCCACACATGTGAGCCTGCCTCTACCGCCTTTGTATAACACTCTGACTACTATTCCTGCTTTGTAGCTACTACATCTATATAAAAGGATGTACCCTGTGTTGCCTCTCATATGAGCCCGTCGCCTCTGTTGCCTCTCATATGAGCCTGTCGCCTATGTTGCCTCTCATATGAGCCCGTCGTCTATGTTGCCTCTCATATGAGCCCGTCGTCTATGTTGCCTCTCATATGAGCCCGTCGCCTGCGTTCTAACTCATATGGGCACAGCGCTCATGCTGTGTAATATCTAGATGGCTACTACATCTATTTAAAAGCATGTACCTGGTGTTGCCACTCATATGACCATGTAGCCTGCATTGCTGCTCACACAACCATGTCACCTGCACCACCCCTCGTATGTGGGTGGCGCTTCTTCTGCCATACCATATTTATATGCAACCACTTTGCCACAGATGACACTCAAGAAAAGAAGTACATTCAGTGAATAGGGTGGAATCAAGGCAGGTACCTCTGTGTGGCATACACGAAAATAGCCAAACAACCCATCAATAGAGCATAGCCCCACAGCAATTTACAAATGGTACACATAGCAATGAACCATATGCTCAGTAGGCACCAAATGTACACCAGAGGATATTATGAAGACACTGGGTAACGCTTAACAACAGTTGAAAATGACCCCTGGGCATCGTGTGCAAAACGGCCCCACATGGCAGCCTGCCTATAGGCATAGCCTTGCTGCCCAGGCGAGAAACTGGTGTTTGCCCCCCTGTCATTCCACGTCGTTTCAGACGCACGGAATGACGACACAATTGCATCCATCTCAAGGGTGAGCCAGCCGATCTCCTCCCACCATCTATCCTTCCTTTCATGCCCTCTATACCACATGGAGCGACGAGCTGTGAATGCAACAGTGAGTGAGTGTCCTAAAAATATGCCAAACAAATGCTTACTGGCTGCATGGTAGTTTTTCTCTGCATCTGCCCCTTCTCCAGCGAAGGTCCACAGCCATGAGGGATGTTTGTGGCGTTGCCCACGTAAGGACGCTTCCACGATAGATGCATTGATATTGAGGTCTGTAGGAACAATGGGTAGGTACATTGCCATGTGCTTCTGGAGGAGGGCTTGTTCGTCTGGGTCTTGAATATTGTGCAGGCTTGTCGGGACTGCATGTACGTCCGTACATGGCGTGCAATCATTTGGTCGCAGACTCTGATGTCGTCAAAGGAACGTAGGGAGGCACGGGTAGAAGAAGCATTCCGTACGCCCGTGGCAAACTGGTATGACTTGTTCGCGATGCCATCTCTGATGGCGTTGATGCTGTCATGCATATCTGCTTGTCGAAGCTCCCGTTCTTGAACCGCAAGGTGCCAGCAGTTGTTACGTAGGAGATATTCCCTACCCAGGGTTGCAGGGTTGACTATGGGGCGTGACTCTGGCGCACCCACTTGCTCTGGTGCGATAGCAGGGTCCACAGGAATAGCATCACAGACATCCACTCCTTCGTGTGCATCCCATTCCTCACCAAGTGTGTGAGGTGTGGAAAGGGAATCAAGAACTGGGTAAGAGTCGGTGGGAAGAAAGGCAGCCCCAGCTCGGTTGAACCTTTGAATCAGAGAGAGCAGCTTTTGGCGTTCCTGAGCAAGATTAAGGCGAGCGTGGTCGGTGGATGCCTTGCTAAGCTGCCGAGCCATTCGCGCAACAATGACTCTGAAGATATACATGAGATCAGCCTGCAGGATTGAGCCCTGACCAGTGGAGGGGGCATAACAGAAACAAGATGCGCACCTCCGACGATCTATGGCGATACCAAGAACAAGCCATTCTGTGATGTTGGCTGCCCCAGCATTGTTCTCTTCTTCAACCATAGCTGTTTGTGTAGCAATGATCCCAGGCACTAAAGACACATTCAACCACCATATTGAGACGATGCCCGAGATAAACATACACGGGTTTTTGGCAAAGCTGAATATGTCTTTCTTCGCAATGTCCTCGCTTGCAGCATTGTGGGCATCATTAACTGCCTGAGTCCACATTGCAATTTCGTCTTTAGTAGCGACACCATTTATGTCGTCAAACGCTTTCGTGGCAGCTGCACATTCACGATGGGCTGTAATCCATTTCCGACACTGTGTGTGTGCTTGCTCCAAGGATCAACGACTGGGCTGGAAAGAATAGACAGGTCTCACCCATACGAGTCAGCTTCATCCAGTTTGAATCACACATGTGATCGTCTTGAACCTCTTGTCTGTGGGAGGTGCTCATGCCCCTGGTGCTGTCGCCGATGGCATTCAGTGGTTTCCACAGTGGTTCCATAGTCTCCCCATCCTGAATACCTGCCCAACGAACAAAGTTCAAAGAGTAACGGGCGAAGCAGTTGTGTTGATGCCCATGCACATGGAACTGCCCAATTGCCCAGAGAAATGTGGCCTCTGGCGGAATGTCAAGGAAAGGGGAGTTGGCAAATCGTGTGGCCATGTTGACGTGGTACTGGCAAATGATGTCGTAGATGAGCAGGAAGGATGAATAGACTGTGTATGCCTTCAATGCCCAGTTGACAGAATAGTCCATGTTGCGTTGACTGTGGATCATATCAGTCGTGCGACGTATCGTATAGCTAAAAACATACGCTTCTCCACGCTGGAAGTCGACAGCAGAGTGGGGCACAAATACCCCATGCCGTGAACACGCAGCCGCCCCTATGCCTGTGACATCCAAATGGTCTTTTGTGTTGTGGGACTCCAATGCTGCACGATGTGAGTTGCAGGTAGAACGAGGCCGCTAATTTATGTTTTTTCTCAGCCATCAAAGAACCATCAGAGCATAAGTTCAACCCACTGGCTCATTTCGTGCAAGCGCGTCAGCGAGGTGAGCTTTATATGCGCCTGGCCGACCATGTGCATCTTGCCATCCATCAAAGAAACATCACCAGACTCAGAGGCCATCTTCATGTGTTGTGCACAGAAGTTGCCGTCGAAAACGAGGGATGCTGGATATTGGCAACTGGAACAGTCAAATCAGGCTGTGTTGAATAGAAGTCCCCTTCAGAAGGGTCGCAATCCATAGAATTGGGGCCATGGGCCACTAAACACAGGAGGTCGGAGTACCT
>NW_025954293.1:0-111271 GCF_022376455.1 Epithele typhae | reverse complement strand
AATTGGTCGTGCGTGAAGAATTTGCTCACAGGATAATTGCCCGCGACCATCGGGCCGCAGCTGGGTGACCATATACACAGACCTCAGGCAAACCATAGGAAGCAGTGAACCCATGATGTGCATCAGCAAAAGGTGTTTTTGACGGTAGCGCCCGATAGCACGCGACACTGCCATATCGGGACAGGTCGTCTATTGTCTGCGCAACAAGTGATGGTAGCAGAACGGTAGCAGCTGGTATTCATTCGTCTTTACTATGAGGTTCGATCAAATATTGTGGCCGCAGACAGGATATGATGGATATACTACAGGCACAAGTAGCTTGAACAGAAGGCTGTAGTCGATGATAGTAAACGATCATGCGCTCCTTCAAGGGTGAATCACGGGGCGCGCGGGGTGCATAAGAGGTTCGTATTTAGCTATACGGTCGGCTCGTGAGGACGCGAACACTGCGCGCGGCAGAGAACGCGATGCGCGCGACGATATGCGGACGGACGTCAGCGCGGGCGCCTGTTCCGCTTACGCGCCGCGCGCGAGTCCTCTGTCCGGCATCGATGGCGAGCCCCATCCTCTGTTCCCTTAATCTTTCTTGACGCCTTTTATCCCTTTCGTTGCTCTATTTACATGCGAGCGCGAGCTCGTGAACTGGAGCAAGGCCTACTCCGCGGACCACCACTACGAGAGTCAGCGGAGCGCTCTGTTTGATGCTCTCATTGTCACGAGCTGCGCGGCAAACTCTCGCACAGGGCACTGGGCGAGGGGTCGAGAGTTAAGTCAAGATATATACATCGCTGGGGCCCGAGACGTACAGAGGTCCGTGTTAGTAGCGACATTCTGAAGTCTAAAAGTTGCTTGCAGTGATTTCTTTGCTAATTGTTGTGACCCGATGCGGCGGCGCCGCAGTGGCGTCCCGCTTTGGCCTCTCTATTGTTTCCAGACACGGGCGCGTGTGCTGGGTTGCGCGCCTACTGGGCTTTATCTGCGACCACCATCATCCCCCAAGCGCAATGTGCCACTCACACTCGCGCGCGATGTATCAAGACACGGTCAGTTCTTCCTCATCATCAGCATAGGCTCGCTCACATACACACTTCTGTCGACATCGACATGGCTTTTAACACCGCACTCACACCGGCGAAAACCTGCGCCCTCAAGACTGCGGGTACAAAGGTACGCTTGAGTACTTACGTTGCTTATGGACACGGGTCGGTCACATGTGAGGCCTGATTCCTCAGCCTCGCCGACAGTTTCGACGCGGCGCCGCGCGCTCCCATGCGAGCCAGCGACCCAACACTGACCATTTGCTTGCCACTGGGGATTCAAGGCGATGTGGAGGTGGTGCGGCAGCCACCGGCTCCGTGAGAGCACGGTGTACAGGTATGTCTTCAGAACGTCCGAGCGCGGCAGGCGAGCAGGATATCACGGTGTACCGCATGGTCGAACCCGCGCATCCTGGCTCCTGCTGCTAGATCTGCGCGCGACCGCTTCCGGTAGGCGTTGCTGAACGCGCGCGACGCGTCCGCCCCGAGCAGCCACCCGTTCTGCAGAGGCAGCAGCTCACTGGTTTGTGTTCCTCTTCCTTCTCTACCGAGATCAGTTCTACAGCCGCTCATTCCACCAAGTCCACAGCGGCCTCGACCGACGAGTCACAGTACTCGCACTTCACCTGGGCGATTGCCCCGCGCAAGCAGCGGTCTCGAGTCGGCCCACATGTCTGTCTCCCACGACTACGGTGTCCTCATCGAGGACGAGGGGATCGCCCTCTGTGGGCTCCTCATTATCGACCCTATAGGGTACCCTCAGGTACGTCCTTGATGGAGCGGCATACGTCCGGGAATCACGACTGATTGTGCGTTCGGTGGAGCTGGAAAGTAAATTACGATCAACGACCTCCCCGTGGGCTGCTCTGTCGAGGGGACGATCCGGCTCGTGAAGGCATTCCAGTTCTCCCGGGTGCGTCTCTTTTCCTCCGCGCTCCCTGTGGCCGTTCCCGCTGACTTCTCCCGCCTCCCTCCCCCTTCCCCGACGCAACCATCCACCTCTCCACGCCCAACCAATTCACCCTTTCGCGCCCATGGCGCCCCTCCATGCCCGATCTGTCTATCTTGCCGCGCTCAACCGACCTTTCCGCGCTCTCCACATTGATTTCTCTATCAGGTAAGCAATCCCCAGATACGAGTTTTCTACATTACTGACCACTCCGATAGTACTCACAATAGGGAACACTCCGTCAATTCGGGGAGACGTGCTGGACGAGAGGCTTCAAGCTCGGCCACATCGCCGACCATGTAAGTTCTTTGTTCTGCTCATGTTTCCGTTGCGTAGAATACCGGCTGTTTCGTATTTACCCCGAATGGATTATTGTGCGATTGGAATTATACGTGCGCCCCAGTGTGCGACGGAAGGCGATAGTGTTCCGCAGTTATCTGTCATCTCCTCCGCTAAATCTGACACTTTATCGTGAGGTGCTATCATTTCATGCGCCGCAGATGACCGATATATGGTCGCACGCGCACCCAGAAATGATAGCACTGTCCGCGAGGTACGATCATCATTTGATAGTGGAAGAAGCAGACGATAATACACTATGAGTTACTGCAGTACTTGGATGCTCAGCTACTGTCTATTGTCTTCGCTATCACTAACTATCGTACGCTACGAATGCCCGTCCACTATCAGACGCTACCGTTTCCGCGCCCATTTTGCTGATGCCGGCCGCCTGGAATCGTCACTGCGATGTACGGGGGCTAGTCACTTCAGAAACCATGCAGTCAAGATAAAAGAGATACTGACCAAGTGATGCGTTCACTCCAAGATTGCCGGCGGTGGTGGTGGGCGGGGTACGTATGATGCATCATATGGTGGGCTAGCTGAGCCATGCATCAGCAAAAGGTGTTTTCCATGGTAGCGCCCGATAACACGCGACACCGCCATATCGGGACAGGTCATCTATTGTCTGCGCGATAAATGATGGTAGCAGAACGGTAGCAGCTGACATTAATTCGTCTTTGCTATGACATTTGATCGCATTTTGTGGCCGCATACAGGATATGATGTATTTACTACCGGCACTAGTAGCTTAAACAGAAAGCTGTAGTCGATGATCGTCGATGATCATGGGCTCCTTCAAGGGTGAATCATGGGGCGCGTGGGGTGCATAAGAGGTTCGTATTGAGCTATACATTCGATTTGCAAAGACGCGAACAGTGTGCACGGCAGAGAACGCGGTGCGCGCGAGGATGGATGGACGACGGCGCGGGCGCCTGTTCAATCGCTTACGGGCCGCGGACCGACGGCGGCGACGGCGAGTCCCACCTTGCCTCCTCCCATCCTCCTCTGTTCCCCCAGTTTGTTCTTGACGCTTCTTCTTTTTCGCTTCTCTGCGGCACCTCGTCGTGCTATGAAAATCCTCTTCTTCATCAGAATGTCTGCTTCTAAAGTGGGACACGCGATCCAAACGCGGAACATCGACTCGTGTCCTTGCTCATTTGAGCATTGTTTTCCATTAGGTGCGCATTTCATCTCTCCCTTGCGTTCCTTGAAGCGACCCAGTCCCCAGACAGCGAGGCGGGAGCAAATAGTTCATTGCACATATAACGAAGTCCTCACTCTCGCGGTGGCAGAATATGCGCGGGAGCAAAACCATGACACTCACCTGGAGGACCTCGACCTTTCGCACGACGCTCACATGCGAGCGCGAGCTCGTGAAATGTACAGGAGAAATGTGGTATCGCACGGCGGGGTCGTTTGGGCATCGCAACCTGGCTCGTCCTACGCCCAGCGCGTGGTCCGTGCTCGTGAGGCCAGTGCGTATGGGTATTCCAAGGTGCGCTGGTCACCCCCTCTCATGGTGGACGTCTAAATCATACCGTGTCGGGCTATCTCGCTTGCCCTAGGTGCCCCGATAGGCCGGCCAAGTATACGCATGCGCCCGTTGTAGCCATGTGCGCTTCAGCACCGTCCAGGGTTCCTGGGGGGAGCGTGGTACGTTGACGCTTTTATCCGCTTCTGTACGTACCGCGAGCTATAGCGAGGTCGCACCTCGCCGTCACCGCGACGCTCGCTCAGGGCATGCCGCTTTTCATTCGCACGCATGGTTATGTGGGCCATGTCCAACCGTAGAATCCCGCGCTCTTATCGAATGATGTGCGGGGTGAACACCTGTACGTCTATCCTCTCTGTGTTTCTACGTCCCTGGTGCCAGCTGCCAGACATGCTATTCAATGCACTCTTTGTCAAATTCCATTCTCTCCGCCAAGTCAGGCCTCTTCAAGCTCTCCCACTGGCAACCTGTAGGCATACAACACGTAATTGAAGCTGCTCAACAATGTCGATTTCGAGCTCGCCAAGCAGGTCGTCCAGAACGTCGGCGAGCCCGTCTCGACTCTCCTCTAAACCCGCGTGGCCCGACGCCGAACCCTCTTTCCGCGAAGCTCTCCCAGCTCGCCGCCTTCGCCCTCCGCGAGCCAACGATCAAACCACGCCGCATTGCAATTCTTGTCGTCGATGACTTCAACCCTGCGCGGGTTGACGGCACCTCCACTGCGCTCAAGGCCGAAATGGTGACCATGTGGATCGTCGGGCCATGCTGGAGGCCTGCGGGCGATGGCAGGAGCAAGCCTGCCTACTCCGCGGACCACCACTACGGGGATCAGCGAAGCGCTCTGTTCAACGCCATCGTCGTCGCGAGCAGCGCGGCAAACGCCCGCACTGGGCACTGGGCGAGGGCAGTGAGTAGGTAGAGAGTTAAGTCAAGATATATATCGCTGTGGAGACTTACTGATATGGAGGTCCGTGTTGGTAGCGACATTATGAAGTCCAAAGGAAGTTGCTTACGGTGATTTCTTGCTAATTGTTGTGACCCGATGCGGCGGCGTCACAGTGGCGTCCCGCTTTGACCTCCTCTCGGTTGTTCCGAGACATGGGCGCATGTGCGGGCATGCGCGCCTATTACTGGACTCAACCCGCGACCGTCATCATCCCCCAAGTGCGATGTGCCACTCACGCTCGCGCACGACCATGTATCAAGACGTGGTGAGTTCCTCATCATTCTCTGCTCCCAGCATCTGGTTCACCGTACTCACACTTCTATCGACATCGACATGGCTTTCAACACCCTCTCGTGGCAGACGTCGTCGCCCTCACGGCCGCCACTCTGCGCCCTAGGTTCCACCTCCACGAAGCCAACACGACCCCCCTCTCTCTACATTTCCGCATCTGCGGACTCGACACGAGTCACGACGTGTGGTTCGCAACGGGGTGAGCTCGGTGCACCTCCTGAACGCGAGGCTTCAAGTTATGGCGCTTATAGCGGCGGGTCGGTCACATGTGATGAGCCACCGTCCATACGAGGTGTGAACTTTGGTTAACATATCCCCTTCCGCCTCTTCTCCTCTTCAAACTGATTCCTCAGCCTTGCCGACAGTGTCACCGACTCAACGTTGCTTCCGTCGGTAACCACTGACCTATCACCAATTCGCGTGCCCTCGATCAACTCGCTGTACTCGCAAGCTGGGTAGTCTTGGCCCGGACCTCCTGCTCATCGCGCGCCCCGACATGATGTCAATCTCTCACGACTACGGCGTCTTCATCGAGGACGAGGGCATGATCGCCCTCCGCGGGCTCTTTCTCATCGACTCTATGAAGGTATCCTCAGGTGCGTCCGTAAAGTTGGAGCAACATACGTTCGACGGCTGATCGTGCGTTCGGTGGGGCTGGACAAGCAATCACGATCAATAACCTCCCAATCAACCGCTCGGTCGAGGAGACGATCCGGCTCGTGAAGGCGTTCCAGTTCACCCAGTGGATGCGTCTCTCTTCCTCCGCGTTCCCCGTCGCCGCTCCCGCTGACCTCTCCTTCAGCCTCACACCCCCTTCCCCTCCCCCGTTTGCGACGCAGCCGCAGGAAGAGCATGGTGAGGAGTGAGGGAGCGAAGACAATGAAGACGCGAGCATCTACGCTCAAGGCGACCACCTCCCTGCCCCCAACCAATTAACCCTTTCGCGCCCATGGTGCCCGACCTGTCTATCCCGCCGCACTCAACCCACCTTTCTGCGCTCTCCACACTGATTCCTCTATCAGGTAAGCAATCTCTAGATGCGAATTCTCTACAGGCCGTTACTGACCACTTCGATAGTACTCACGATAGGGAACACTTCCTTCAATTCGGGGAGATGTGCTGGTTGAGAGGCTTCAAGTACTCGGCTACATCACGATTCACCGACTACGTAAGTTCTTTGTTCTGCTAATGTGTGCGTTGTGTAGAATACCCGCTGTTTCATATTTACCCCAAATGGATTATTGCGCGATTGAACCATATATGTGTGATTAGATGCGAGCCCCAGTGTACGACGGAAGACGATAATCTTCCGCAGGGTGCTGTAGGTTCTCTGTCATCTCCTCCGCTAACTCTGACCTCTTATCGTGTAGCGCTATCATCTCATGCGCCACAGATGACCGATATACGGTCGCGCGCGCACTCAGACCTGATAGCCCTGCCCGCGAGAATCGATCATCAGTTGATAGCGGAAGAAGCAGACGGCCGTACAATACGGGATACTGCATTCTTTGGATACTAATCTACCTTCTATTGTCTTCGCTAGCACTAACTACCGTACGCTACAAATGCCCTAGTGCACGATCATACGCTATCGTTTCTGCACCTACTTTGCTGATGATATGAATACTGTTTCTCTCATCAATCCCCCGGTTGGGTAGAATTTGGAAACCGTGGCAGCCTCGGTGGCTTCGTATGCACAGTACATTCAGGTCGCGGTTTGATTTCATTAGGGCCTTTGAAGAGTCCGGCTGTAAACCAGTTCAATATGAGAACGCGACGGACCTTAATGAGACACGGCCTGCCCTGAAGAAATGACGTCATGGTATAGTCGTACGGAAGCGCCCGCTTGCGCTGGCGTTTGCATTGCGTCGAGCGAGGTACTTGCTTGTTTTTCTACCCGGCTGACTCTCTCTCATCACCTTCCACCATGTACTCTGATTCAGCCGACACAGAAAATCACAACGCATCTACTAGTTGGCTCAAAGGAGAGGCCCCACAAACACCAACCTCTCGCATGATCCATGGTGTGGTCCATATGGCTCAATACACATGTGGACCGACGGTCCCGAGGCCCTGACGGGATATGACCAATGTTACGGGTGCGTACTTGAAGTTATCATCCCATGACCCGGACCGACAAGTTTCCCCGAACCGTGACAGAGTCCCCAGTGCCATAATCGGGCCTGCGCATGGTTATCTTCCGGGTATGTCGGGGCGCACAAAGTTATCGAATTCCCTCAAGTCAACAAACCTTCTCGTGCCGACCTCCCGGAGCTTTCGAAAGCGCACCCAAGCGCAATGCATCCATGCATGTCGTCATCTTCCAAAGTCGGCGCGCGTCTTGCGAGCGCGGTATAATACAACAGCGGGATCAGCGTGCCAGCGAGTCGGCAACGATGCAGGGCTACTCCAACCTCTTTCAGCCCCACTCGCCGTTGCGGGCAGCCTACTGTCATTCGCCCTCCTTGTCCTCCGAGTCCGCATTCGCGCCGCCTGGCGGACGCGTACCAAAGGTCGTCCTCTTCCGCCCTCCCCGAACCCTTTGCCGATAATTGGAAACATGCTCGACATGCCGACGAAGAAGCCTTGGGTTGGGTTCCGGGAGCTATGCGCTCGATACGGTGCTTATATGCGGTCCAGTCCTCCATGCGGATCGAACGCTGACGCCGCTCAGGTGATGTTGTACACTTGCAGGTGTTCGGTCAACATATGATCGTCCTCGACTCCGCAGAAGCAATCACAGAGTTCCTGGAGAAGCGAACCAACAACACCTCCGATCGACTGTCACACCTGTCATCCGTCTGTGAGCCCGAACCGTCTATCGTTGTTTCGTTCTGTCTCATCCTCTGGCATAGAATTGGAGTTGACTGGCTTGTTGGATTGCTGCCATATGGTGACATGTGGAGGAAGTACAGGCGGGCGTTCTGGCAATATTTTCACCCTAACGCGGTTTCCGCCTACCGTCCGGTGCAGTTAGCTGTCACACGCAAGTTCTTGGTGAAGCTACTGAGAGACCCCTCAGATTTCAAACAACTCACTCGCTTGTAAGCCATATTGCTTCCAAATCCGGAGTCTTTCCAGCATGTCTAATGCGCATCTTCACCGCAGCTCGTTCTCGGCCACGATCCTGAAAGTTGGATACGGGATTGATATCGACGACCCCGACCATCCGCTCATCCGTGTAATCGACGATGCGCTTGAAGGGACTGCTCAAACATTCATCCCCGGAAGGTACCTCGTCGACACGTTTCCCGCGCTGGAATATCTTCCATCCTGGATCCCCGGAGCCGGCTTTCAAAAGCTGTTTGCCAAGTGGAAGGAGGCGACCTCGATGTTACTTCGTATGCCTTACGAGCAACGTAACGAAGCGTTTGTGAGTCTTACGCCTTTGTGTCCCTCGTCACGAGACTGATGAGTACGAGTAGACCGAGGACGTCGTCCCATACGATCAAGCCAGCATTTTGGATTCGTTAAGTGCACGAATACAAGCTGAAGATGGGGACGCGAAGCTCAGTCAAGAACAGGAGGCGCTCGTTCAGAAAGTCCTCGGGGTTGCATTTGAAGGTATGGTACAGTGATACGAGGACCCCTCGAATGTCGCTGATTAGCCCGGCACCATATAGGTGGTGCGGACACGGTAAGATAAATCTAATAGCTGCCATTTTTCCCACTGAACACGTTGAAAAGACGATTGGAAGCGTTTACGCCGCGTTCCTCGCGATGTCCCTCTTCCCGGAAGTGCAAAATCGCGCTCAAGCAGAACTGGACGCCGTCGTTGGCCCGCACCGTCTGCCAACATTCGAAGATCGAGACAAACTGGTATACGTTAACGCACTCATCAAGGAGTCGCTCCGCTGGCACAACATCACCCCCCTCAGTATCGCTCACAGAACGAATGTAGACGACGAGTTCTGTGGATACTTTGTCCCGGCAGGGACGGTACTCGTGGCGAACGTGTGGTGAGGTCGAACGCCGTCACACAAGCATATGCAACTAATTGACGCGCTGTGAACTTCCTAGGTCGTGCATGCACGACCCCATCGTCTACCCCGACCCGGACGAGTTCCGCCCGGAACGCTTCATCCGCGACGGCAAGCTGGACCCGGACGTGCGCGACCCGATGAATTACGCATTCGGGTTTGGCAGGAGGTGGGCCGTGCGCGCCATGATCATCTGCATGGGACTTACGCCCCTCGCGTCTTCTGCTTCAGGATCTGTCCCGGCAGACACTTCGCCGACGCCGGACTCTTTCTCAACGTCGTCTCGGTGCTGCACGTCTTCAACATCGGCCCGCCTGTAGACAGTGCTGGGAACCCCATCAAGGTTGTGCCGTCGCAGTCTGACGGGTTCCTCTCGTACGTCATTATGCTCTTCTGCTTGCCGCGGCCTGCTCTGATTCTCTCCGCAGGTACCCCGAGGACTGTCGGTGCACCTTCACGCCGCGATCCGCCCAAGCGTCTGCGCTCATTCTTGGCGGAGGAACAGCTGACGGACATTGAGTTTGAGTGTATCATACCATCCACGTACGCACGCAGCGGTCGCGAAATCTGGAAAGAATGAGTTGCTCTTCCCCCCAATGGACACACAAAGTCCACTATATCTTCACTCTCATCTGCATGTGACCAACTGGCCCTCTTCTGAAGCGTCCCGCCAAGACGCAAACCACATAGCACCAATCAACGTATGCAACCCATGCAACGGGCATCCGAACATCCGACGGTGTTCGCATGCAATTCAGCCCGACCCTAGGGAGGTCGGCCCACACCCACGAGGTACTGCTCATCCGCAGGTACCGTGAGCTCGAACCGCAGCCATTGGCGCGTTCAATGCCCTCAGACCCTGCCGCGCTCGTCTGCCCTTCCTTCCTTCCGCGACCACCGGGGGCATGCTGCGACTTCTGGTCTGAGAAGGTCCAGAGGGTTCAAACCCACCGCACAATACAAAGGACGGGTTTGCGGGGCCCCAGTTCCGTGCCCTGTGCCCCGCTCGTCACGACGTTTTCATTCGCCTCATATCAGCGGTGCAGTGGACCGAGGAACCGACTGAGCGATCGGTTGCAGACCGAGAGGGCGTGGATGTCAGCGTGTCTATCTTTCATTAACGAGAGCACACCAGGCGACGATCGTGGGCTACGGTACCGACAAACGAGTGTGCGTGAGGGCGGAAGCACCAGAGCGACCAGGAAACATAACATAAGATAATACAGCAAAACCAACCGGCTGGGAATGAACCGAAGCGTCCGACCACAGAGGAACGCCCCCGTCGCGACAGGTCCCGCGCAGTGCTGCGTGCAGAGAGCGGGTCCCCCACGACGCTCCACCCACACCCAAGCAGAGCCCGCAGACTCACTGCGCGTCCCCGTTCGCGTCCTGCGCCGGGAGGGCGGGGACGGGCGGCGCGTCGGGCGCACTGAAGAAGCCCTCCGCGGTGATGCTCACCGCGGTGACGCCCGCGCCCGCGCCCTTGCCCGTCCCACGTTGCGTGCCGCGCCCGAGCGCGATGGAGCCCTTGCGCCCGCCCGCGCCGCCGCCGGCGTGGCCGCGCTCGATGCTGATCGTCGACCGCGTCCGGTTCGCGTTCACGGTGGCGTACGCGCTCGGGGGCCCGCCACCGCCGACGGAGCGCGCGGTGACGTCGCGCGAACCGCCGGTGCGGTGGTGCGGGCGGAAGGTGCTGTGGCCACCGGCGCTGGAGAAGCGGCTCGGGTTCGCGCTCCCGGGACCGAGGGGCATGACGAGCATCGCGTCGTCGATGTCGTCGTCGTCGAGCAGCGCGCTGTCGCGGTTGTTGAGCGACGGGCTCCCCGGAGAGCCCAGCGCCGCGAACGCGGGGTCGGGGTGGTGCAGAATGTCCTGCGCGTGGTCGGGCGCGAGCGCTTCGGAGCGGTCGGGGACGTCGTCGAAGACCTCGTAATAGCGTTGAATACAGAGCTTGATCACCATCCCAAGTGTCGTCTTACCCTCTGGAGCAGGCGGTGGCGGCGGGGCTGAAAGTGATGCATGGTGTTGTGAGGGTGAGCGTGGAGGCTGCTGAGATGGGGTGCCCTGGGACTGCGACTGGAGCTGGGAGGGAAGGTTCGTGCTGGATGCAGCGCGTGTCGAGTCGAAGAGGGTGGGCGCATTGGGAACAGAGCACATCATGACATCGCGCATGGGGTTTGAGCTTGAGACGAGGTTGGGGCAGATCACGACGGTGAGATTGTGAGCATCCATGCGATTCGCTGCGGAATGTCTCTGCACATCATATAGAAGATCTAGGAAGTAAGGACTCAGCACCAGTACGGTGCGACGAATCAAGGAACGTACGGAGGATGCTGTTCAAGAGGATGTAAACGCATGGTGGAAGCTCAGGAAGGAGAATTTCCCTAATGTACATGATAGCGGCCATGTCGTTGAGGTCTTCGTCGGCATAGGGCATCTTCGGATGAGGGGGTAGAGCGCCTCCGGGAAAATGGGCTCAGGGAGGTCATGGAGATACTTTTTCAGAGTACCGCGGCCAGATGAGGGTCCCCGAAGGTGTCTAGAGACACGACGTGACCTGAAGAGTGTGAGAGGAGAGGGTATGCCGTGTAATCAGATGGACTCACCGCGATCGTACGCCTGAGCTGCCTGTTTTAGCAACACCGAATTGGGTGACCGACGGAACAGGCCCTCATCCTGCAAGCCTATAGGTGCTTGTGATTGCGATGGAGCTTGCAAGGACATAAACCAAGGCGCACCTGTAGCGCGGAGATATTGTATACAGTCACGGACAACCCGTGGCAGCCCGCCCTTCTCTCCGTCGAATCCCATGAGTTCTTCAAGCGGGACGCCGAAAAGGTCTGATCGCGTCATGACCGGAAGTTGGATTTGCTTCTCATGCTTGAGATTCTCTCTACCCGGATCATTGGTTTACCGAGGGTGGGTGGGAAAGGCCAGTGAACTTGAAAAAGTGACTCACTGGTACACTGCTGGGGGTATATCTATTTGCGTAAGGGGACGTGGTATGCCAACTCCGAAAGGGTATTGATATAAGTTATCTTGCGGAAAAACTTGGGGCTAAACGGGATGAGTCAAGCCCGAGAACGAGACTACTATTAACTCACCTGATGATTGCTCCGGCCAGGGAGAACAACACTGGGAGGAGGTCAGAATGGACAAAAGCAGTCAAGGAACTCAACGCACTCTTCGTGAAGAAATTTGAATGAACAACATACTACGAATCGTAAGTTACGACGGAGAGTTGGACCATGGGGCATATACTCACCAGGCGTTTGAGGTTTTTGCGATACTTGCGACTCAAACTCCGGTATGCTTTCCAGACCCAATTCCAACCCGGTGTATGTCGGTTGCCGGCAGCCAGAAATACGACCGTGTAGTCCGACTCAACTATGAGCGGAGAGTCAGCTGAAACGAACATAGACGCATCACACCGGATGATTCTGAATTGCGTAAAAGATGGAAGCATAGTCGAGCACAGGGGCTAGGGAACCGGAGAGACTTCGCGGGGAGGGAACAGTGCAAAAGAGGTCATACTCACCATAAAGATCCAAATATGACAAGATGCGGCTGGGTTGAGGTGAGATTATGTGCTACGCCATATACTGAACACTAACCTCAAGAGCAAGTCATAGGAGACGTCCTGTGGGTCAGGCATTGCAGCCGCGCACATCACAATCCTGCGGGTGTGGATTCAATATACTTTGCAAAATTTCCACCGCGCATAACGCACATTGGACGTGTCCTGTATGATAAAGACAAGCAATGAGTCGCATGAGCGAGGTGGGTAGAAGGGGATTGCGCACTCATAGTCCACTCCTGCCTGGAAGATCAGCCTGCTCATAACCTCCTGAATGCGTTCGTGCCCGTAGAGTTCTGGAGGTCCGTTATCGGAGGTAGAGTTCTTGCGGAACGGCTGCTTGAAGAAGGACTTGCGCTTCGCCGTCAGGGGGGAGTCGGGGGGTGCGTCAAATGCAGAGCGCGACGGCGAGTTGAGATTTGCCGAGAGCGCCGCAAGCCGCTGCTTGAGGGACAATGGATTCGGGGGCATGGCGCGTAGTGTCGGATGCGAGGCGAGGTGAAGGGGGTGAGGGCGGATGGGAAGAGGTGACAGGCGGGACTGGCGGAGTGATATGAAACGCGTAAGGCACTGAGAATGGGTGGACTGGACAAGGATGTGTCACTTGCGACAAAGCACGGAGGAGGGGGTGCTGTTACCGTCCCCGCTGAGCAGTTGGCGACGTTGGAGAGGAGGGGGCGAGGACTCGTACTCAGGAGCGTGCAGGAAGAGGCGAGACGGACGCCACCGCCTGGCTGCTCGCCCGCATTAGCGCCTGCCAAAGCGGGCGCGTGACGAGTGGAGTGACGTCGGAGTCACACTGCGCGGAACAGAATTAGATCTAATGGGCGCCTTGCCAGATCATGATATCATGCAGGCCCCCCTTGAGTCCTCCCCGAAGTTGAAGAGTCTGTCTATCACCCAGTGCACGAAGGCGAGCCTCGAACCGTCTCGGAATGCTCCTCTGTCCTTCTTCGTCACTCATTGAGGCCTTCGGGCCATGAGCCGAAACCGGCATGCATTCGAAATTAGAAGCTCCCTCTGTGGCTGCATGACTCGATCGTAGCTTGAGCAGACAACTATATCAAGAAGCTCGCAGGTTGATACAGGACCAGGTTGCCAACCGCGATCTTCCAACCGTCCTCTGTTCCCAGTGCCTCAGATCCCTCTGTGAGTCAATGATATCGCGACCATCGCACATTTACATGCTCATCGCTCATCCTTACCCCTAATGACTAGAAATCGTCCAACGATATGGCAGAAAAAGCCGTCTACACTCACGGACACCACTCCTCCGTCTTGAGCTCTCACACCTGGCGTACTGTGAAGAACTCTGCCGCCTTCCTCATCCCATACCTCAAGCCCAACCTCGCCATCCTCGACATTGGTTGTGGCCGGGCACCATCACCGCCGATCTCGCTGCAAACTACGTCCCCGAAGGCCACGTAACCGGCGTCGACTACTCCCACGATGTGGTTGACAACGCGAAGGCGTACGCCGTCGAGCGTGGCGTCACCAACATAGCCTTCCAGCAGGCCGACGCCAACCACCTGCCCTTCCCCGACGCTTCCTTTGACGTCGTCCACTGCCACCAGGTCCTCCAGCACGTCGCTGACCCGGTCCAGGTTCTACGCGAGATGCGCCGCGTCACAAGGTCCGGCGGCATCGTCGCCGCACGAGAGGTCGACTTCACCTCCATCGCCTGGTGGCCGCTCCTCGATGGCATGGACGACTGGCTGAACAAGTACAATGCCGTCGCCCGCGCCAACGGCGGAGATCCTGCCGCGGGCCGCAAGCTACACGTCTGGGCCAAGGAGGCGGGGTACCCGGCGGAGAGCCTCACGCTGACCGCGGGGGCGTGGTGCTATGCGACGCCCCAGGAGCGCGCCTGGTGGAGCACCGTTTGGGCGGAGCGCACCCTGTCATCCAACTTCGCACCGACTGCGCTCAAGCACGGCATTCACACTCAGGAGAGCCTGGAGAAGACTGCAGAGGTTTGGCGCAAGTGGGGAGCAGATGAAGACGGCTGGTGGTCATGCCTGCATGGAGAGCTCGTCTCGAAGGTCTAGGGAACAGCGTACCCAGTGTTCTGAGAAACGATGAAGGGTTATGAACGCATATTTGTAGTATTTCCAAATTGTCTCGTGAAGTTGGGATGAGAAGCCGCCATGCCCAGCCCTATGCCTGCCCTCTGTGTCCACATGCGAGGGCTCTGACGATCCTGTGGTAAGGCAAATACGTAAGAGTCTATACAGCCAGGGTTCGCGCCATGTCCTATGATCCGCACATCTGCACATGATGATCCAGACTTGATCCAGACGAAGTCGAATATCCACACGGGATGGGCGGGCCGGGACGGCCCGGGTAGGGAAGCGACAGCGCAGTGCGTACCTGCACCTTCGACTGCACCTTGATCACATCTGACGTTGTAGAACCAATTACCGGAGCCACATGCTTGCTGGGATCACCTCCCTTGCCCCGATGTATATCCTCCAACATCCACGGCTCTATATATGCGAGCGCGAGGGGCTCATCGGGACCTCGACTCACTACCGCTGGCAACATCACCATGTTGTCTCTCGGTTCGCTGCTGGTCTCAACACTGCTCCTTCTGGGCAACCTTCGGGCCTCTTTTGCCAAACCATCTTCCTATGCGGTGTGGGCAGCAGACTCGGCCATCACTCGGGGTCAAGGCAACGGCTATGACGACTACAACGACCCGACCAAGCCCGTGGTCTCGTACGAGCATGGAGAGCTCCAGTGGGGCCTCATGCGACTCTACTCGGAGACCGGGAACAAGACGTACTACGATTACATTCTAGACGCCTCCAATGTGATTGTGTATGACAACGGTAGTATCATCAGCGACTACTCCTTCTCGGATTACTCATTAGACCCTGTTCGGTGAGTGATCCTGCCTTGCACAATGCACAACACTTGAATTGACTCTTTCCATTTACAGTACGGGCCCAACATTTGTCTATTTGTGCGTTGATCAGAATTTTCTCTCGTGATGACGTACTTACGCATCTCATCAGGTATCAGAAAACAAGGGATAAGAAGTGGAAAACGGCGGCAGACACCTACCACACGCAGCTGATGAGCCACCCCCGGACTGCCCAAGGGCAATTCTGGCACAAAAAGCGTTACCCGAACCAAGGCACTATCGAAATTTTCTCCGTGGCAACGACAACACACTAACTCTCAATGACAGGCTGGCTCGATGGAATCTACATGGGCGACGTTTTCTACACCACTTACGTCAACGAGTTCCAGCCCACGAACTCCTCTGCATACGGTCAGTCCTCATGTGTCTTTTTGACGTCTTTCTCCCCTCACGCTGTGTTCACAGACGACATCGAGCTCCAGTTCAAGCTCATGTACGAGAACACCCTCGTGGCATCCACCCACCTCCTTTACCACGGCTACGACTACTCGCACACCGCCTCCTGGGCCTCTTCGGACCGCGGGCACTCGCCCGAGGTCTGGGACCGCGCCATAGGCTGGTACCTCATGGCCCTCGTCGACATCATCGAGATCTGGCCCGCGCACCGCAGCGACGCGACCTTCCGCACGCAGCTCAAGTCCTTGGCGCCCGCGGTCGCCGCCGCCGCGGACCCGGACCACGGCGTGTGGTGGCTCGTGCTGAGCCAGGCGGGGAGGAGCGGGAACTACTTCGAGAGCTCGGGCGCGGCGATGTTCGTGTACGCGCTGCTCAAGGGCGTCCGGCTCGGGTACCTCGACGACGCGGACGGGAGCCTGACCGCGGCGGCGAGCAGGGCGTTCGAGTACATGGTCGCGAACTGGGTCGTCGACAATGGGGACGGGACCATGGACTGGCTCAACACGGTCTCCGTGGGCAGTCTCAGCGGAGATGGGTCGTTCGCGGTGAGTCGTGCGGGTGATTTGCGTGCGGGACGGACGCTGATTGGATATCGTAGTACTACATCGCGCAGACGGTGAGGACGAACGACCTCAAGGGTCAGGCGGCGTTCTTGCTCGCAGCTCTCGAATACGAGAAGCTGTAGGCGCCAGAAGAGTGCCCATAATGTCATGTATTCGATCCGTAAGACAGTGTGTACTCATTAAGGGGTTCTCATACCTGCCATTGTGCCAGGTTGTTCAACTGTACCATGGATTTTTGTGGGGATAAACACTTCGGCCTATACAGAATGCGGCTTGCCGTGTCTTCGGACGTCTGCTTGTCAATGCAATGAGCGATGACAGGCGGGTATCTCAAGTATCCTTGACTTACGAGACAAGAAGGTCTTCCAGTTGCGGCTTGGTATTCCTTTCCTTTCCGTCTGCACCCAACGGAGGAGAGAAAGTAAAGAGGTGTAACAGCGTGACAACTAATGAATACCGCTGCATCGGCAGACCCTGTACTCCAATTAGCGATCTTCGCGAGTCGCACTTCCTCCCGAACCCGAAGTCATATTTCTCGGAGTCTCACACGTGTGGGTCAATCTTGCTGTCTTTGATCCAACGCTGAGACGGAACAGTACAGACGGGTTACATCACTAGTAATTGACAGTATCATACGGTACCCGGACATAACACAGATACACAGACCGGATCCAGGATGTACTCGTATTCATACATATGCGTACACCGAATCTTTCTCGTTGCTCTCGCCCTTATCAAACGAGCTCAGCCATGATGAGCGCCTCCGCCTGGGCTGAACGGCACTTGAGCGCACAGCGGCTATCTTCCGGGATCCTGTTCAGAGCATGAGATTTCGAGTGCGACCGCCAAAGAGAGAACACGCACGAAACGATACCGTCCCCCATCCGTGGGATAATCTTGATCTCGTGGCCCGTTTCGTCGAGCGGCGGAGTGATGTTGAAGGTGTGCAGGATCATGGCGATGTTGATGAAGAAGACGGCCTCCGCGAAGTACATTCCGGGGCAGATCCTGCGGCAGCGTGAGTATCGACTTTAGAGGGTGCGGAGAGGCGTTGGTCCTTGCCTCCGCCCGAAACCAAAGAGAAAGTCGGCCGGGTCCCTGATATCCCGGTCGAGCTCCCCGCCACGGATGAACCGCTCAGGGACGAAGTCATCGGGGCGCTCGTAAGCCTCCGGGTCGTGTAGAGCTGCCCTGTTTCGTCAGCAGTTAGACACCGACGCGCATCACTCGACACGGCATGACCACTCACCAGACGTTCGGCACCAGCAGCGTGCCCTTAGGGATGAAGTGGCCACCGAACTCTTCATCCTCCGTCGTGAGGTGCGGTACAGCGATCGGAGGAACCGGCATCCAGCGGTACATCTCACGGATGATGGCGTTGATGTACACCAGGGAGGGACGGTCGCTGAAGTCGGGGAGCCGCGTGGGACCGACGACGGCGTCGAGCTCGGCCTGCGCCTTCTTCTGCACTTCGGGGTAAAGGACCATCGCGAGGAAGAAAGACTTCATGGTTGATGCAGTCTGCGCAGAGCCCGGGAGTCAGAACTCGGTCGGTCAGGGGTGAGGATGAGCGTGCGCTCACGGTATCAACGCCCGCTGCAAAGTCACCACAATTAGCTCGCGCGACACGCGAGAAAGGAAGGAGACAAAGGCGCACCAGAGAAGACCACCGCAGCGACGTCTCGGGCGAGACCTTGCGCCTCGAGATCAGCCTTGGCGCCTTTGTCCACGACAGCGAGCATGTCATTGAGGACGCATTCCGGTTTAATCTCCTGGCTCATGAACTGCGCAAACGGCAGCGTCGTCATTCTTTCCAGCGCCCCCCGCCATTTCGCGAACTTGCGCTGGACCGGAACGAACGAGGAGGGGAGGTGCTGCAGGACCGGGAAGTAGTCGATGATGAAACCGCCGGCGAGGATGACCTCGCGCGTGCCGCGCACCCCGGCGTCAACCGCGAGGATGGCTTGGTCCTCCTCGGAGGCGTAGATGCCATACACAATCCGCAGGAGCATGCTCGAAATGGAGCTGTCGCGCGCCCAACGGCGTGAAACATCAGCTTCCCGTGCACTTGGGCGAAAGGGGCATGGCGAGCACGTACAACTCGACCTGCCTGTCGCGGTGCTCCGTAGACGGGTCGGCGAGGAGCCGCTGCAGCAGCTCGTGCGCAACGGCGCGCTGCGCGTCGCGGTACTTGACGATCCCAGTCGGGTTGAAGAACTGCGAGAAGAGCTTCCGGTTGGCGCGCCACCGCGGACCGTACCGCATGAACCCGAACGCGTCCCCATTGCCCGTTCTGTGTCGCGCCATTGGGAATCAGCCGATGCCAGGGACTCCCGAGCACCGGACCTCAGCCCGCCGTCCCCTACATCGTGGCGGCGGTGGGGGGGCTAGCCAGTGTGTACCGATCACTCACAGGAGCAAGCTCGGGCTCTGCAGGCGGTCTGACGACGTCGCCGACTTCTTCTCGAGGTACTCGAGCATGACCTCGGCGCTGCCCAGGATGACCATCCGCTGCGTGAGCATCTGGAGCGTCATCATGTTTCCTGCGCATGGGCGCGGCGGGAAATCAGCATCGGGCGGGCGGGAAGGGGTAGATATGGGCTTACCGTACTTCGCGCTGAGCTCGCGCAGGCCCTCCCACGGGCGGACGCGGGGCATGTCGAACAGGTTGCCGACGAGCGGGAGTCCGCGCGGGCCGGGGGGGAGAGGGCGGCCCCGCGCGCGCGTCTGCCATGCGGCGAGCGAGCGGGCGTAGAGCACGACGAGCGCGATGAGCGCGACCGAGGCGTAGGCGGGGAGGCTGGTGAGCGAGAAGGAGAGGCTGAAGGCTGAGGTGAGGACGTCCATGTCGATGGATGTTGTTGGCTCACCAGTCAAGTCGCGATGCGTTTTATAGCTGCGGAGGCTGAGGGTAGTCTGCGAGAAATCATATCAAGACCCCAGCCCACAGCGCTGCACCTAGACTCGCAAACCCGTCTCCTTACCTTTCTCCCGATCGGGGAGAGAGAGAGAGCGAGAGAGCGGTTCGGCGTCTCCCTTAAAGGGATATACCACGGAAGATATCAATGTGGCGTGATGGGAACAGCGGAGTTCGAAAGGCAAGGAGAAACTGGTCAAACTGGTCGCCCGTTTGGCAGGAGTCCAGGACCGCTCAAAAAGGAAGCTGGATGTGAGGGACTCAGAAAAATCGCGCGTTCAGCACCAGGCCTGCAGTCGTCTGGACGCGCGGGCGCTTCCCGCTCACCTGCCCGCGCGCCGCGTCCGCACTCTCTGGGTGCTGCGCTGGCAGCCTGGCATTCACACTCTGTTTAGGTGAGTTGATGAACATGTGCCTTGGAAGGTGCTAATAGTAGTCCTTGATGTCCAAACAGCGCTCCCTATCCTCGTCGAACATGGTCTCTTGTTGCAGCAACGGCGATGGCATCGCGCGAGCAGTGGCCACTGACTAGTACCGAGATCATATCGTCATCTCTCTCATGGCCCAATCGTGACGGCAGGGGCCCCTCTGCTCCACCTTCGTTTGCGACGTCAAGCTTATGATCAAGTTTCCCGCCCTCCTACGACAGCACACCCACTTGTTCGCCAGTTACACCCGCTTGAATGTGCTCCACTCCCACGTGCTTTCCCGTGTGATATCCTCATTGACACCCACGGCTGGGATGCCCGCGATGTATCCAGCGGCTGGTATTGCTTGCGGTATGTCATCCCTCGTGTCTGCGCCCCACCTCGCCCCCTCCAACATCGCTTATGTTCACCATGCATTGCAGCTCTGCGCCCCTGGCACAGCCCATATATGCGGGGTGGGGGGTTTGCACAGGCTCGACAGGACGCGCAGGCCCCACGGGAAGCGCTGACTCCGAGCACGGCAGCCTCGCTCCTCTGGAGCACGGCACCCTCAAGCTGCCCCGCCCCACCTACACGCCATTCCTGCCGGACCCCTCCCGGCGCATCCTCGCGCTGCACCTCGCCCAACACCTAGCAGTTCGCAACGGTCCTGCTCTCCGCCGCGGTCCTCCACGCGCTCGCCCGCAGCGGCACCGCGGCCGTGCCCTGAGACGCGTGGGGCGCGCGCGGCACCGTTGTGCTCGCGTCGTGCGAGCGCAGGATCACGCAACATTGCGACTGGACGTTCCCGTGGTGCTACCCGTTGCGCAAGTCGTCGCGCGGACTTCGGCGGCTTTCATCAGCGTACCTTCAGACTGTAACGACTTTCCCCAGCAGCACCTCGTCATCCCGTCATCTGCATGCCCCCTCCCCACCCCGGTTTTGCACCCTTTGCCTCCTCCACCCCGTCGAGCAGCGTATTAGCACCCGGCTTTCATGCGAGAATGACGATGTAGACCCACGTTTTCTCACAAATGATTCATTATGTACGATTATAACCAGCTGAAACAACCCGCACACCGGAGGGAATGGACTGGAGGGACGTGCACAGGGGAGCTCCAGTAACCCCCAGAGGCCAAAACGCGCGATTTTTCTAAGTCCCTCACATCCAGCTTCCTTTTTGAGCGGTCCTGCCAAACGGGCGACCAGTTTGACCAGCCTAGGCTCGAGCCTCGATCATCCAGCGGTTTACCGACCGGGCACGTCGGAGTTTGAACCGACCGGCTAGATGATCGAGCCTACGCTGCACCCTGCAGGGGCTTCACAGGCACACTCCGGAGCCCACTATAAGGGCCTGAGCGCGCGGCCCCGTAGGACTTCTATGCACCATCACGTGTCCCACATTAGTATGACACGAGCGTCCGATTGATTACCTGGATGCATGTCCTGCAGGGTGCACAAGGACATTAGGCCTCGTATAAGTAGCGCAGCACCGCCTAACACGCCACCACTCTGGGGCCTTCTCGTCTTTTTTTCGTCTGCTGTTTCTCCGACAGGCTCCAAGTCCCCATGTTCCCGATAGCTTCCACGGTGTGTGTTCTTACTGTCTAATAGTCCGATCGGCGTTGCTGACGTATTCCGGCCGGGTGGGTTTCAAGGTTTCGTCGAGGGCGACAGCGTGCACGTGTCGATGGAGGCCGCACATGCGTCCCGCAACACGACCGTCGAGGGGCTAACGTGGACGGAGATGCCCAGGCTGGGACGACGGGAGCCCCGGGGTGGACTGGCTCACCGCGGGGCTCACCGCGCTGCAGCTGCATGTCCCGTTCAAGGCCCCAGGGGCGATCGAGATCGGGGACCTCACGCTGGACTTCACGTAGGAGAGCGAGTGGACGCCGGTGACGAACTCGCGCACGGTGTAGGCGCGGATGGAGCTGCCGTTCGAGTTCGGGTTTGATATTGAGAGCATCCTGAACAGCTTTAACATCACGACGGAGCAGGGGGTGGTCGGTGGGCTGAACACGGTGAGCGCACTTCCCTGGATGCGCCAGGGGCAGCGGCGCCACGAGGGCTGATGTGTTGTTTGTGTACAGCAGGCCGCGAGCGCGTCCTTGACGCAGGGGACGATCAGCATCACCATCGAGAACACCCGCTTGAGGTGGTGGACTAACATCACCTGGTGTTCTCGTCGTTCAGTGAGCCCTCTCTGGGTAGCCGAACGACTCGCCGCAATGTCTCGAGATGTTGGGCCAGTTCGTTTCTTTGGGGGCACCAACGTCCAGGTCGCGAAGCATGAAGGTCGAATCACTCCTCGCCACGTTTGAGAGCCTGAACATCGACGCCATGATTCCTGCGCTCTCATCGAAGCTGCTGAACTTTGCGTCCTTGCAAGGTGCGCCGCATCGCGGGTGGCGAACGTTCTTACGCTGACATCAGCCTTCCGACGCTAGTGCTGTCCACGACCGGGGAGAACAACGTCTCGCACACGACCGTCTCGCTCGCGAACCCATTCACCGCCGCGCTCGAGATCACACACATCTCGTCCAACGTCACCTTCCAGGGTATTTCCCTCGGGACCATTGATGACGCCGTCTACGGTTGCGCTGCCCGTGGCGAGTAGCTGTCAATCGACGGGAGCATCCGTTCCGACAGCCTATCGGCAGGGTGCGGACAGTGCATCTCCACATCGCCCTCCTCCACCTCTGCATCCGCGTTGTCGCAGGACTGTAGTATTACTTGTTAGCCCCACTGTGTAACAACTTATTAATAAATATGTTTTGATCGCTGATCATATACAACAAGGATGGTCTGAAACAGAGAGGGAGATGATGAGCTCAGATGGCAGGGCCAATTCTAGTCGTGCAAGCTCGAGCCTGCCCTCAAGTGGTTCTCTCTATCATCTCCAAGTGCTCTAAAATTTCTAAAAACCTCTAACTTTTCTAAGCTTCCCTAAGTCCTCATGAAGTTAGAGGTTTTAGAAGCTTTAGAGAATTGACCAAGGTACTGATCAGTGACTGAGCGACGGCAGACGGGTACCTCAAGTATCCTAGACATACGAGACAAGGTCTTTCAGTTGCGGCTTGATATTTCTTTCCTTTCCGTCTGCACCCAACGGAGGAGAGAAGGTGAAGAAGCGTAACAGCGTGACGACTCTAATGAATACGGCTGCAATTCTGTACTCCAATTCGCGCTGGAAGCTTCTTGAATGGCACCTTCGCGAGTCGCACTTCCTCCCGAACCCGAACTCATATTTCTCAGAGTCTCACATGTGTGGGTCAATCTTGCTGTCTTTGATCCAACGCTGAGACGGAACAGTACAGACGGGTTACATCACTAGTAATTGACAGTATCGTACGATAACCAGACATAATACAGATACACAGACCGGATCCAGGACGTACTTGTATTCATACATATGCGTACACCGGACCTTGCTAGCTTGCTTGCTGCTCCCACCCTTATCAAACGAGCTCAGCCATGATGAGCGCCTCCGCCTGGGCTGAACGGCACTTGAGCGCGCAGCGGCTATCCTCCGGGATCCTGTTCAGAGTATGAGATTCCGAATACAGATCGCCCAGAGAGAACACGCACGACACGGCACCGTTCCCCATCCGTGGTATGATCTTGATCTCGTGGCCCGCTTCGTCGAGCGGCGGAGTGATGTTGAAGGTGTGCAGGATCATGGCGATGTTGATGAAGAGGACGGCCTCCGCGAAGAACCTTCCGGGGCAGATCCTGCGGTAGCATGAGTATCGAGTTCAGAGCGTGCGGGAGGCATCGGTCCTTGCCTCCGCCCGAAACCAAAGAGAAAGTCGGCCGGGTCCCTGATTCCCCATCGAGCTCCCCGCCACGGATGAACCGCTCAGGGAAGAAGTCGTCGGGGCGCTCGTAAACCTCCGGGTCGTGTAGAGCTGCCCTGTTTCGTCGGCGGTCAGACACCGACGCACGTCCCTCGACTCGGCGTGACCGCTCACCAGACGTTCGGCACCAGCAACGTGCCCTTGGGGATGAAGTGGCCACCGAACTCTTCATCCTCCGTCGTGAGGTGCGGGACGCCGATGGGGGGACCGGCATCCAGCGGTACATCTCACGGATGATGGCATTGATGTACACCAGGGAGGGCGGTCGCTGAAGTCGGGAAGCCGCGTGGGACCGACGACGGCATCGAGCTCGGCCTGCGCCTCTTCTGCACTTCGGGGTACAGAACCATCGCGAGGAAAAAGACTTGATGGTTGACGCAGTCTGCGCAGAGCCGGGAGTCAGAACTCGGTCGGTCAGGGGTGAGGATGAGCGTGCGCTCACAGTATCAGTGCCCGCTGCGAAGTCACAACACAATCAGCTCGCGCGACACCAGAAAGGAAGGAGACAAAGGCGCACCCGAGAAGACCACCGCAGCGACGTCTCGGGCGAGGCCTTGCGCCTCGGGATCAGCCTTGGCGCCCTTGTCCACGACAGCGAGCATATCGTTGAGGACGCATTCCGGTTTGACCTCCTGGCTCATGAACTGCGCGAACGGCAGCGCCGTCATTTTCTCCAGCGCCCCTCGCCATTTCGCGAACTTGCGCTGGACCGGGACGAACGAGGGGAGGTGTTGAAGGACCGGGAAGTAGTCGACGATGAAACCGCCGGCGAGGATGACCTCGCGCGTGCCGCGCACCCCGGCGTCAACCGCGAGGATGGCTTGGTCCTCCTCGGAGGCGTAGATGCCGTACACAATCCGCAGGAGCATGTTCGAAACGGAGCTGTCGCGCGCCCATCGGCGTGACACATCAGCGTCCGACGCGCTTAGCGAAAGGGGCATGGCGAGCACGTACAACTCGACCTGCCTGTCGCGGTGCTCCGTCGACGGATCGGCGAGGAGCCGCTGCAGCAGCTCGTGCGCGACGGCGCGCTGCGCGCCGCGGTACTTGACGATCCCGGTCGGGTTGAAGAACTGCGAGAAGAGCTTCCGGTTGGCGCGCCACCGCGGACCATACGGCATGAACCCGAACGCGTCCCCGTGGCCCGTCCTGTGTCGCGCCATTGGGAATCAGTCGACGCCAGGGACTACCGAGCCGACCGGACCTCCCGCCGCGGCGGTGGCGGCGGTGGTGGCGGTGGGCTAGCCATTGCACTCACAGGAGCACGCTCGGGCTCTGCAGGCGGTCCGAAGACGTCGCCGACTTCTTCTCGAGGTACTCGAGCATGACCTCGGCGCTGCCCAGGATACCATCCGCTGCGTGAGCATCTGGAGCGTCATCATGTTTCCTGTGCATGGGCGCGGTGGGAATCAGCGTCGGACGCGGCGCGGGAAGGGGTATACGTGGGCTTACCGTACTTCGCGCTGAGCTCGCGCAGGCCCTCCCACGGACGGACGCGGGGCATGTCGAACAGGTTGCCGACGAAGGGAGTCCGCGCGGGCCGGGGGGAGAGGGCGGCCCGCGCGCGCGTCTGCCATGCGGCGAGCGAGCGGGCGTAGAGCACGACGAGCGCGATGAGCGCGACCGAGGCGTAGGCGGGGAGGCTGGTGAGCGAGAAGGAGAGGCTGAAGGCTGAGGTGAGGACGTCCATGTCGATGGATGTTGTTGGCTCACCAGTCAGTCGCGATGTGCTTTATCACTGCGGAGGCTGGGGTTAGTCTGCGAGGAATCGTATTGGGACCCCAGCCCACAGCGCCGCACCCTGCAGGGGCTTCACAGGTACACTCCGGAGTCCACTAGGGCCTGAGCGCGCGGCTCCGAAGGACTTCTATGCATCATCACGTCTGCCACATTAGTATGGCACGAGCGTCCGATTGAATTACCTGGAAGCCTCGCAGAGCCACATATGTTTTGATGAAACCCAGCCTTTCGAGCAGAAGCAGTCGGGAGCGACACCAGACCGCGCGGCGCTCTAGTTTAGCACGGACACCGGTGGAGTAGTACACAGTCTTGTTCGCCACACCACATGTAGAATGCACAGTATGAGTGACGCGGCGGACACGGACGGACGCGCTCCATTACTCACCGGACATATACATCGGGCGCTGTAGTAGTGTACACTAGCGAACAACAACAGAAGATCCACATCTCCGTTACTCCGCCAGAATCAGGGACACCGCCTCTGCGGACCGGGGCTTGACCGTGCACCGGAACTCTTCGGGGTATCTGCGAGAAAGAAGGCACGGTGAGCGCGTGTGGCCGAGGGCAGAAAACTCGAGACGGACGCACGCGGCGAAGCTGTCCGAGAGCCTAACCTCCATCGGAATGGGCTCGCCAGCGTCGTCGAGCGGGACGCCGATGTCGAAGAGATGCAGGACCGTCGCGATGTTCAGGAAGAGCGCGGCGTCTGCGAAATACCGTCCTGGGCATATCCTGCCACCATGTCCCCTGCGCGTTAGCATAGCGGGAGCACTAGAACGTGACAGCTGACCTCCGTCCGAAGCCAAAGGCGAAGTCGAATGGATCGCGGACGTCAGGATCCAGCCGGCCGTCGCGGATAAATCGCTCTGGCCTGAACTCTTCGGGATTCTCGTACACTTCTGGGTCGTGCATGCAGGACCTGTCGCACTAAAATGAGTCGCCCGTCACCAGATAGTGCAGGGATCTCGGGACGCCTACCAGATGCTGGAGATAAGGACGGTTCCTTTCGGGATGAAGAAGCCCGAAATTTCGTCGTCTGCGGAGGTACGATGCGAGATCCCAAGTGGGGTAACGTTAAACCAACGCAAACTCTCTTTGATAATAGCGTTCACGTAAACACAGGCATCCCGGTCGTCGAAGGTGGGCAAGCGGCTGGGGCCAACGACTGCGTCCAGCTCTGCTTGCGCCGCCTTCATGACGTTGGGATAAAGCGACATTGCCAAGAATGTTGCTTGCATGGTTGAGAACGTCTGCAAGAGCCTTGGTCAGGGAGAGGCTGTGTGGTGAAGCGACCACAAACAGTGTCCGTTCCGGCTATGAACTTCCATGTGAGCGTGCGACATGCAGATTGGAAGATAAATTTCCATACCTCCTAGTGAGACGGCACATGTCTGCTTGATCACCGCTTCCACATCCTTGTCAACTCCTGACTTGTCACTCCTCCTGCCGAACTTCTCGATCATTGAGTCAACAATCGACTTTTCGTCTGAACGTTCTGCCTGCCGGTTTGTAAGGAGCCGCAGGCATAGCCGCAAAGAGAAACCTACCGAAGGAATCCGCTGCGCATAAGGCATCTCAACCGATTGAATCGAGGTCTCCCGCCATCTCGCAGCTGCTTCTGGAACCCGGCCCCGGGGAACCATGACGGCACGTATTCGAGCGCCGGGATCAGGTCGACGAGGTACTTCCCAGGCACGAAGAGCTGGGCAGTCCCCTGGAGCGACTCTTCCACCACCCGCATAATCTCGTTGTCTTCATCATCGCACTCAATGCCGTAAATGATCTTGAGCATCGTCGCAGCGAACGTGCTGACCCGGGGTGCCTGTTAGTTCGGGATCTAGGTAACGTAAGGGCTCCAACTCACAACCGGATGAGGTCCCTGAACTTCTCAGGGGTCAGAAGGAGCTTGCGCAAGAGCTTCCGGATGACAATGCCTGTGTCGGCTGATAGATGCTGATGGCGTTCGGGTTGAAGTGCTGCCAAAACGCCCGCCGGTGGTCCCGCCACGACTGGCCGTAGGGCATCAGGCCGAACACCCACTCGTTCGCGGTTCTGTGGGGAAACTTCAGCGGTCGCTCCACATCGTGCCACAGGGACTCACAGGCGAACCATGGGAGTGACCAAGCGGTCAGACGTGTTTGCCGCCCGTTTCTCCAGGAACTCCGAGATCGCTTCTGGGCTGTTCAGGACGATAGTGCGCTGCCCCATGACACTAAAGTGCATTATATCCCCTGTTCTGCTGTCAGACTACCGGCACAAAGAGGACAGATGGCAGGTGACGTACCGTATTGAGCGCACATCTCCCTCAAGCCCACCCACGGCCTGACTTTCGGCATGTCGAACATATTTCCGACAAACGGAAGCCCTCTCGGCCCAGGCGGAAGGGGCCGTCCTCGAGACCGCGCTCGCCACTCTAGGACGCGGCGAATGTACAGCGCCGTCGCGGAGCCGAAGACAGCGGCGAGCACAGTGGCGAGGTCGACGTGGGAGGCGAGATGCGCTAGCGCGGGGGCCAGCTCAGCTAGTGAGGGCAGCATGACGGCAGCTGCGAGTTGGGTGCGCCTCAGCCCCCAACTCGCGCCCTGCTTTATCATGGCGCATCAGGTGGTGGGAAGTCGCCTGGGTGCTTCCGACACTCCTCTTGATCGCGCACGAGGCGCGGGCTTCGCACCGGAGATGTGTTGACCGAGCAGGGGGCTGGGACCTGACCCCGTCGGTAACGCGGATGAGACGGGGACGTGGGATGTGCGTTGCAGTGGTGGCTGGCAGCTCATCAAACCGTATGCCCGGGCAGACAAGTGGCAAACTCTGGTCAACGGGTCCGGGCTGTGGCTTGCGTCGGACTTTGAGTGAGCGCATCCGTGATGCGCTGGAGCGCTGACATGTAATATGGACTAACGGCTCACCCAAACATAGCGTACATGTGCCGTGCCCTCACGATCTGTGGGTGGTACTGAATGGGCTGATGTGTGCTAGGCGTGAGAAGCGACTGACGAAGACATATTTCGAGCACCCACCTGTTGCTCGAGACGAGTATGCGAACACGTGCGTGAGCCTGACCTTGCATCTAGCGGGAAGAAGCCCGCTGGCTGCATCAGCGCGGGACGATTATCCACGTCACGGTAGGACGCAACCCGGAGGAGACGCCCGAGCACGCATATGGGTGCTGACTCAGCATTCCACAGATAAGCTCACCGTGGAATTGCCTTTGGATCTTGTCATGCGTGCATGTTGTCATAAGCGTGTGATCTTCATTGATTATTGTTTGCGAATCCGAGTTCTCATGGTCGTTTGCACCGCGTCTGATAAGAGGTGATGTCTAAACTATGGGAGCATTGAACGTTGAACGTTGAACGCTGAGCGACAACTCGGCATCACCCAAATCGCCACGGTTTGTTTCAATAGGTACCAAGGTAGTAATCTGCGACGCATCGAATTCGAACTCATCCATGAGGTGTGTCTAGCGTTTGTGCTGCAAGAAATGACTATTATCCTCAGGCTCAGGCGCTGGCTCCGCAATATACAGTTGGATTCGGGAGCGAGATTTCGGAACTTCAAATGGGTGGGTCATGCATGGACTTATCCAATCCGGCCCGACTTGGCCCCGCGGAGGCAGCGGTCAAGTCGTCGGACCGGAGTAAGGAACTCCTCTCGAGGGCGGTGAGGTGTCCTGGAACTTGAAGACGTACTCGGCGCGTTCGAACATGGGCCCCAGGGTCGGCATGGCTGGGGAAGGTGGGGGGTTTATATATGTTGCGACGGATGGATCGTGCACGAGGTCCATCCAGGTCAGTCACGCCGTCTGGTAGCATCGAGGCGTGTGCCAGCCAGACCGGAGCCGGATGAACGTCAGCACGCAAAAACCACGTGGATGACTCAACTTTGATCGGCCCTCCGGAAAAGGTGGTCCTGACTCAATATTCAATAGCCGCCCTGCAATAAAACGACTGAAACTCCCTCCGCGCTGCCCGCCCTTTGCTCCCCCCATCCCCTCCCGAGCTCCGCCCGCTCTGTCTCCTGGTGTCCCCTCCACTAGGTATCTTATTGTCGGATTTTGCCCGCATATATGTGCCGCCAACGCGATTTGACATTGTGTGACGCCACTCCCACTTTTGGCGCTCATCGGGGGAGACGCTATGATCGAGGGCGACGCCTCCTTCAGCCATCCGGCGTGCCGAGGCCCTTAATAGATAGGAAAGACTGTTGGTGAGTGTTGCACACCTCCTGTATTTTCGCCGATGGCATCGGCACCCGGTCGGTTTACTGATCTCGCAGTGCTCGGGGACACTTTGCAAGAGCCGATCGATAATACGTGATCCGGGGTGAAAGCGACTGATGCGATGTTGTGCTACATCGGGTCCAACTCTTAGGTGCGCGGCTTGCTATATACGCATGCGCTGACGTCCTCCGTTGACGATGGGCTGTGCGATGCTCAACCCAAAGACCAGTGTTGAGCGTCGCTGGCCACGCCATCGAACAAGCCAGCAGATTCTAAACAGAACAAGGCATCCGCGGTGCACGGAGGCATTGTGAAATCAAGTCGGCGTCCGGCCCCCTCCGCCCGACGAAGGCGATGATGGATTTGGCAAGTCGGTGGGCCCCGCACCCAGTGACGGGGAGGCGGAGGGAAGCGGTGCGCGAGGCAATGTCGCGTCGCAGGGGACGCGAATTGTCGGTGAGCGACCTCTTCCAGTGCTGACGCATATAGCAAGATGTCGCTGAAGAAGCTGGGGTGGCAATACATCGTGGTATCGCGCGTAAACGCTCCGTTCAATCCAGCTTCTGAGGACCCGCACGTCAAAGTTGTCAAAGTTGCCCCCAAGAGGCCCGATGGTGAGCGGCGCGCTCTCGTGGACGCCGACCAACCACATCACGACCCGGCATCTGAGGCACGTTCTCCACGCAAGTCGAGGGCGATGCGGACGCGGGCTGTGCCACCGCAACGTTACTTCACTCCGTGGCCGGCGCGCGCGGGGAGAGTCGCGAAGTCTTTCCCACCGCCGTGCGCGCCACCGTCTCTCACCGGGTCCTCAACTTGCACGCTGCAGATTCCAGATTGCACGCTCACTCTCCGGAGTCTCACCCCGTCGTGCAGCGTAGACGGCGTGCGCACACGCGCTCGCCGCGCTCAATCGCGGGGGGATCGCGGGAATGGGGGTGGCGCGCGGGGGAAATGACTCGACAGACAGGCTGAGCAATCCGTGATTGGAGGGCATCCAAAGATCCGGCCTATCGCTCGTCGCTGTCGTCGGGCTTCTTTTCTCGGTCATGCGCCCCTCCCGAGCCGGTGGGATTGGACGCGGGCGCTCCGACCTTGGTCGGCCGCTGCGCGCCTCCGCAGCCTCGCCCAACGTGCAGCACGCCCGAATGCTTTGAGATCGCTGATTGTGCGCAGACACTGGAACTAGTGGTCACACCAATATGATATCGAACAAACTTTGGAACGCGAATACGATCAGGCAAGCGGACGAGCACACCAGGGGAAGGGGCGTCGGCCGGTTGTCGGGGCGGTCGGGAGGGGGAGACGGAGCGGAGAGGCGTTCGGCGACCCACATACCTGGGGAATCGGCACGATCGATGGCACGATCGTGCCGCCGTCGCCGCGCGCCGTCGGACGATTACAGTCGCGCCGTCGGCCGTCGCGCGCGACCTCGGGAATTTCACCGAAGAAGGCGGCCGCGCGCATGAGGCTGGCGTCCGTGCGGCGCGTGGACAGGGCGGATATCCCGAAAAGGCGACGGAGGGCGGGGGGCGGGGCAACGAGGCGGCGCACGATGCACGAGGACGCGCGGCGACGAGGCGGGCGGGCGGGGCGGGGCGGCGTCGCCGCTTCGCGCACAGGTGGATTGTGGAGGCACGGACGGCCGGCCGCGAGCTGCCATTCCTGGCAGGGGCCATGGGAAGATCTGTTTGCTGACTCGGGAGGCCCGCGCGGTCCCGCAGTTCTCTGCGCGCGCGCCTGCGAGACTGCGCCCTGCGCGCGCAGGGGCTCTTGCGTGTTCGTGGACGTTCTGCTGCTCGCTGCGTACGTGTAGAACGGGTGCATACGTGGTTGTGGATGTACGTGCGTGGCCTGCTGGGCTGCGGACAGGCGGGACGAGTCGCAATTGACAGTGCTAGCACATGGTCGGCGTCTGCCAGGCACCGCCCACATAACCCAGCTTGGACACCGGGCGCCTCTGAGTCTGAAAAGCGATGAGTCGGGAACGATAAATGGTAGCCCTCCGAGTCAGGTCCGCCTGTTCATCCCTCTCTCTCACCCACCACCCCCACCACCTCCTCGCAGTCTTTGCCACTGTCGAGGACTCGCCTTTGACTCAGACGTAGCCTCTGAGCACCTCGTGAGTCTTTCCTCCAATCTCCTCGGTCTCGCCGTATTTCCGCTGGCCCGTTAAGCATTTTCGCTCTGCGCAATGCTCATGACTCAGTCTGTCCCCTCGCACAACGAGTCCGCCGAGTCATCTTCCGCGCCCATGCGCAAGATATCGCACATGACGCAGAACTGGCAAACGTCGCCATCCGAGGTCCAACCGGCATATCGCCAGACCTTATGTTCCCCGTCTCCTTCCCCTCTCCTCCCGTCGGCGGACCAATACGGCAATGACTCCTCATTCGCGAACACACCACTGATTTCGCCACCATCGCACCACAGACACCTCCCTCCGTTAGCGGGTTTGCCTACGGACGCCTCCCAACTTCCCCATCCCCCAACCGCAACCTTGTTTTCCCACCAGTTCTCGTACCCTCAACAACATCGTCGCGGAAATGTCGTTCCGTTCCCTTTAAACCCTGCGTCCACACGCGGACCCCCGGAAACCCACCCCAGTCATGGTTCCCCTAGCTTCTTCGACATCCAGAGTTTCGCACTCCCATCTTACCCGACTCAAAATGTCCCGGTAAACCCTACATCGACTCGTCCTCGGACATCCCACCCGGTCTTCCATTCGACATCGGCTCTTGCTGCCCACCATGGAATCCCCCAGTCTCTCCCACCAGTACCTCGCACCTCAAAGTTTGCAACAGTTTCGTCCCCAGCTGCCCCTTCAGCTCCAGCACCCCCAGTCGCGTCTAGCTCGTCAGACTTCGACTTCTCTTCCCTGTGCACCAACTACTTGACCATGCTCCAGCAAAAGCACGAGGAGCCCCACTCGTCCGAGGTGTCGGCGGACGCGGATACCGTCCAGGCGATAATGGACGTCATCCAAGGTACGCCCCATTTCATCCACACGGGGTCTGCAGGGACTCATCGCCTCTCAGCGTCGCCCGAGTTCCGCATGGCGAACGACTTCAATGAGTTCCTGACGTCGCCGATGGATGATTCTCCCTTTGAGGACTTCCTCACGACGCCTGCCCTCGAGTCGGCCGATATCGGTTCCGACATGCTCACCAGTCCCGCCATCTTCGATGCGGACAACTTTCCCGACATGGACGCGGCCATCTTCGGTGCCGGTGGACTGTTGAGCCCAGCGTTCGAGTCATCGAAGCTGCCCAGCTCGGCTCATCATGGCCCCCCGCTGCCGCACCCTGCGTTCGACTTCGACGGTCTGTTGACGATGCCCTCTCCAATGACGCCGTCCCTCGACCCCGCCTCCCTCCACCCGTCGCCACACACACAGCCCTTGAACGCCGCAGACGACGCTCGTCGTCCCCGCAAGTCGCTACCGACCGGGACACGCAAGAACATCACCCCGACGCCCTGGTCAGCATGGACGCTCCCATCCAGAAGCGTTCGTACATCACTCCTTCGGCCACGTCGCGCAAGGAGGTGCCGGCGGCTTGGATAAAGAAGAAGCGCGCACGGTCGCAAGCATTCGAGGAGGATGAGCTCGAGGAGGACCCGTCCCTTGCTCCCGACGACGTCGACGCCATTGAGGCGAAGCGTCGTCAGAACACTCTCGCGGCTCGTCGAAGCCGGAAGCGTAAGCTGGAGTACCAGCGTGAGCTAGAAGCTTCCGTCGAGCGTGAGAAGGAGGAGAAGGAGATGTGGCGGCAGCGCGCGATGCTGTTCAAGGCGTTGCTCGAGAGTCACGGACACGACGTGCCGACTTTCGAGATGTGATTCCCATGAACCCCGCTCGCTCTCTTTCCGCACTCTCTTGACTTACGCGCTATGTTTTCCCCTATATTCCGTCATCGCCGTCTGTAGTCGTATGCGCTTTGCTGCGACCTTCGCTGCTCCAGATCATCCCCATATTCCCCACTCCACTTGCGCTATGAGCGGCGTCGTATCCCCATCCCCATGCATCATCCTCCCCTCTTCCCCTTCGATAGTTGAAAAACCAGTCGCTAATTGTGGTGGGAGTAGTTAGTACCCCACCTCTCCCTGTGTCTTGTCTGTGTCATACCAGTCGCTTGTCGTAGTCGTCGTTGCTCAGTCCAGTCAGTCCACGTTGATGATGAATGCGAAAGTTGTACATCCTTGATCTTTCCGTGTGATCTCGTGTGATCTGCATGTTTGACGCTGTTCTGCAATGAACAGTGTTGCTCGCTCTGAATGAGGTGCATACATGCCTCAGTGTTGCAAACCTTGCGTTGGGATATCCAGTCCATTTGGACGAACAGAGGGCGTCTGCCAACGACCTAGAATATGTTCCAGCAGAAGGTCGCGAGTGGAAAGCGTGGCAAGGGCGGCACAGCACGGGTGCACGTTGCTCCCAACTCCCCTCCACTGAACTCCCACTTCCTCTCGAGGCGGCGACCGCATCCCGCTCCCCCTTCCACCCTCCTTCAGCGCTCAGCGCCCCATCTATCGGCCTACGTAGGCGACGGCAGCCACGGCCAACGTTTTCGCATCACCGCAGCCCGACTTCGGCGCCGGCTCTCCCTCCGAGTCTGCCTCCACCTCCACCTCCTCGTCCGTCCACCCCGCACCCCGCGTGCGCCGCCGTCTCTGAAGAAGACCCCGCACCCGGCGACACCCCCGCCTCCGCCTCGATCTCCGCCACCTCTTCCCCTTCCCCAACAAGCGGCCCCGCGCGCTCGACCTCGACTCGACCTCGGACGCGGACGCACCGAGCACGCCCGTCAACGCACACACGATGTTCTCCCCACGCAGCAGCAACTACGAACGGCTCGAGGGCGGGATGGGCCCCGGCCGGAGCGCGTCCGGGCGGCGGTTCGGGTGGAAGAAGTTCGCGCTCGGGGCGGTGGTCGTCATCGCGGTCGTATACTTCTTTGGCCCGCGGCGGGAGGACTTGGGCGAGTATGTGCCCGGTGAGTGTCTCGGTTTTGGTGAGCTCGGGAGTGTGGGGGCTTTGGGGGTGGATCGTGCGTGTCTGCGGTGCCGCACCGATGGGTTTGGAGGCGGGTCCCTTTGGACTCGGGCGTGGTTTGGAGTTGTGCTCGGTTCCCTCATCCTCTGCTGCTTGTAGTGTCAGGGGTGGAATGCACTGCGATCATCTATCTCGTCGGGTGGAGCATATCGCACATTCATGCTCTATACGCTTGTGCATTCAGAACCCTTCGTCTCATGTACTGACCAACCTATTTACAGGTGCGTTGAGACCGGACACAAGCTACCAAGACATCGACTTGGCCATGCCTCCCCCGGGCCACCCCACCACCACCAAACACACTGGGACCCCCGTTCGTCCGCCACACGACGACGACATGGCCCCCGAAGCCCGTCCCACCGACCCGGTGAGCGACGGCGATCTCACGAAGACGCATTTCTGCACCAAGCCATATAAGCCGGACCTCCCACTCGTCCAGTTCGCGCTCATGATCGACGCCGGCTCGACGGGCTCCCGGATCCACATCTACAAGTTCAACAACTGCGGCCCGTCCCCGGCGTACGAGTACGAGGTCTTCAAGATGCTCCAGCCCGGTCTCTCCTCGTTCCGCGACTCCCCGCGCGGCGCTGCCGAGAGCCTGGACCCGCTCCTCGAGGAGGCGAAGCGCGTCGTGCCCGCGTCCCTGCAGAAGTGCACCCCGGTCGCGGTCAAGGCGACCGCGGGCCTGCGCCAGCTCGGGACGAAGGAGAGCGGGGACATCCTCGCCGCCGTCCGGCAGCGCCTCCGGGACTACTACCCATTCAGCCTCCAGGGCGGGGACGAGGCAGTAACGATCATGGAGGGCGCGGACGAGGGCGTGTACGCGTGGCTGACGGCGAACTACCTGCTCAAGACACTCGCGAAGGCGGCGGGCGGGGAGCCGCCGTACGCGGTGCTCGACCTCGGCGGGGCATCGACGCAGATCGTGTTCGAGCCGACGTTCGACATGGCGAAGCCGGACGCCGGGCTCGCGGACGGCGAGCACAAGTACGCGCTCCGGTACGACGGCGGGACGCGCACGCTCTACCAGCACTCCTACCTCGGCTACGGGCTCAAGACGGCGCGCCAGAGCGTGCACCGCGTCGTCGAGTTCATGAGCAGCCTCCGCGGGTTGGGGCACGGAAAGGACGCGGAGGTCACGAACCCGTGCCTCGCGCAGACGACGAGCAAGCTCGTCGAGATCGAGGACGAGCGGCTCGGCGGCCAGTTCAACGTCACGATGGTCGGCAAGGATGTGGGCAGCTTCGACTCGTGCAACCGAGTCGTGGAGCTCGTCATGGCCAAGGACGCGTGAGTGCTCGTTCTCGTCCGTTCGCCGTTTCTTGCGTTGGTTAAGATTCGGCCCCGCAGGATCTGCTCGACGAAGCCGTGCTCGTTCAACGGCGTGTACCAGCCTTCGCTGATCGAGACGTTCCCGCACGGCAAGATCCTCCTGCTCTCGTATTTCTTCGACCGCCTCTCGCCGTTCATGGAGACCACCGCGAAGCCGCTCAAGGCTCCGATCCACATCTCCACCTTCGCGGAGGTCGCAAAGACGGTCTGCGAGGGCCCGAAGGCGTGGAAGGAGCGCTGGGGCTCGGACAAGGCGCTCATGGAGGAGCTCGAGGGCCGTCCGGAGTGGTGCCTCGACCTCACCTTCCAGCACGCGCTCCTCCGGCTCGGATACGAGCTCGGCGGGGAGCGTGAGGTGCAGCTCGGGAAGCAGATCGATGGCACGGAGCTCGGATGGTGCTTGGGCGCGACGATCGCAATGGTTACTGGTTCGAAGCTCGAGTGCAAGGTCTGATCGAGGATGGTTCTGGTGCGTTCAGGATCGCCTCTTAGATGCTGTGGATGCGTACATTAGTTGGTGGAGCCGGGTGTAATCATCGTAACTTATTGACAGTAGTCCGTGCGTCCGCCGCTATACATTCGTGTTTCCATGTCCCTACAGTCCCGACCGAGTCTATAATCGAACTCTCAAGATCAAGCATCGACCCTCCTGTCCCGCCGCGCCGCAGAGTACGACGGCAGCTCGTCCTCCACCCCACCCCCACCGGGCATCATCCCGACGTGCGCCTGCACCTTCCAGTCGTTCCCCTCCTTCCACTCGAACTCGCGCGCCCCGAAGTTGACCTCGAGCGCGCACACGCCCGGGCCCGCGACGCCCACCGCGGCGTACACGTCGTGCGCGGCGCGCGGCGCGTACGCGCCCAGGTACGCGTCCGGCAGGCGCGCGCCGTTGTGCGTGAAGAAGAGCGCGCCGGTCGCCCACGCGAAGCCGACGCCGACGGTGTCGCCCGCGGCGGCGCGCCCCGCGCGCGCGAGCGCGGAGCCGGGCGCGTACGTCTGCCCGCCGGACGGGTCCTCGAAGAACTTGCGGACGTCGTCGAGGTGCAGGCCGGCGCTCAGCCGGTTCCAGCCCGGGAGGCGGAAGGGCGGGTAGGGGCGGCAGGCGGTGCCTGGGCAGTTATCAAGTCAGTCAGCAGCAGCAGCAGCGGCGCAGAACGACCGCACGCACCGACGGCGACGACCGCCTCGTCGTCCATCCGGAGCACCTTGACCTCGAAGTACACGCCCGGCTGCCCGCGCGTGTCGTACAGGCCCGCGAGGAGCGGCAGGTCGCTGAGGAGCACCGTCTCCGGGCAGTCCGCCGCGCTCTCGACGGCGACGACGCCGTGCTTGCCGGGCGCGCCGCCGTTCGCGAGCCGCCCGCGGAACCGCGCGGGGTCGGGGGCGGCGAGCCGCCACGCGCCGCAGCCGTGCGCGCGGATGCGCTCGACGTCCGCGGAGGGGAGCAGGCGCGGCGGGTCGGGCGGGTGCGCGGCGCAGAAGGCCTCGCCGGCGTGCCAGTCCGCCTCGGGGGCTTCCGAGCGCAGGCCGTCGGCGTGCATCTCCTCGGGCGCGGCTTGCCAGGCGGGCGGGGCGTCGGTGCCAGGGAGAGGGTACGGGGGGGCGGAGCCGGAGGCCTTTGCTTTGCCTTTGCCTTTGGACTGGAGGGATCTGAGCCAGGACATGGGGGTTTATGGATAGCAGTTGGCTTCGGGTCGCACGGCAGCTCGGAATTGTGTGTAAAGCGCGGTCTGTGGAGTGGCGTGTTAACTGAGAACCCAGGAGAGCCATTCCTTACGCATTGTGGGCCTTACGAAGATGTATCTTAGGAGGTTGGTTCACTATTGGGGAAGTGGTGGTGGATGGCGGGTGGAGAGAGTCACTACATATGGTTACACTAGAACACCTATGTGTGGTACCGCCTCATCACGTGCATCCAACGGTTGTGACACGACCCAAGTCCGATATAAACTACTTGGATATTCAGCCCTTCACCGCTCCAGGTGGGCTTGCAAGCCGGCTTGCTATCACCCGCCTCTCGTCTTGCTGGATGCGATGGAACTGCTTAGCTTCCGCGCTGAAAACCTTGTGTGGGACGCTCCAGTGCGCCGAATTAGTTTGCAGCTTGTCTCGCGAGCATCCTTCTCTCGTCTTCGCGCATGTGGCGATAAAAATCCAGGTAGGTGCCTATCTTTACGCCCATGGAGCGTCGGCGCTCCGTCCGTATCTTGAAAGTCTTGCCGGACACATCGGGGCACCGTTGCGCGATCCAGAGCGCCAGTACCGATGTCATCAAGTCCTCTTCTTTGCGGTCGTCGACCTTGAGCTCGAGGTCGAGGTCGAGCCACTGAACGCGGCATCGGGGCTGATCTGCATGGAAGACTTGAAGCGCTTGGTCAACAGCTATTGAAGTGCCGTTGACGGGGAACGCGAGCGTGCGCAGATACGAGGCGTGAGCGCCGAACGCCTCGAGTATCCGGATGGAAGGGTAGTAGCCGTCGGGCACGCTACCGGCAGATGCGAAGCGGAAGTGCTCGATATGTGGGGGGAGAAGACTCAAAAGTTCAACGTAATCCTTTTCCTGGAGCTTGAATGGTGCGGGGAAAGCGAACGTGAGAAGGGTGAGGGCGTGGAACTCGAATAGTGGCCGCAGAGGGTCGAGTTTGGTTATGGCCTCGCCACGGAACTCCAGAGGCATGCGCTCCATCGGACGCACGGATAGCTCCAGAAGCGTGGTTGGGGAGAGTTGATACCGTAATGCGGAAAAGAGGGCGGGGAGAGCATCGTCGGCTATTTGGGAATGACAAACTATCTCTATTGACATCTTCGTGACATTCGGGAGGGTGACGGCGAGACTGAACGCAGTATAGGCCGCGACTGTGGTGACAACGCCGAATTCTTCGAGGTTGATGAACGCATTTGTGCGACGGAGCGAATCATCCAAGTGAAGGGTCTCTGGGAGGCATATTGAGACCGCGCGAAGGTTAGGAAGCTCTTGGAGCATTCGGAATCCGGGAGCATCGAGAGAAAGCCCTCGACATCTGAGATGTGTCAAGTGTTGCAGCCCCCTCAGCCAAGAAGCGTCGTCCATGGTCTTGTGCACTTTGAAATGAGAGGGGGGGAGAAAAAGAGCCATTCCCAATGCTTTGCCATTCAGCTCGAAGCACTTGATGGTGAGTCTCTTCAGAGAGGGAAACCGTCCAGAGATGAGATGTAAAGACGCAAATAGGTTGCGCGTGTCATCCTCCATCCAATCTACGATGCGGAGATGATTCAGATGTGGACCGACAAGCATGATGACGACGGCGAGAAGAGTGGGAGACAACCAAGTCGATGCTGTGAGACGCAACAAGTTGGGGAAGAGGACGAAAGTAGGGCGGGAAGCAGCGAGTTGCGAAATGATGTTTTCTCCGATTTTCACAGTCTTGCGGTGAGAAGACAGAGAGGAGTCTTCCTTTGATGCACCTAGGTGTCGCACATGACTGGCGTACTTCTGGAATCTTGTCCAATCCGCAGGGGTCAATACCCGCCTCAGACACTGGCAAAGTCGTGAGCATACAATATGGGGCACATATCGTCCCAAGCGCGCCTCACCTGCACGTAGCCGTGCCTATCGATTTCCAACGCATCTTGGGGGAGACACAGAACAAGTGGGACGAAATTGGGAAGGTTCCTCCACAAGACTTGCGTTGCGGGTTCGTGTGTCGTTTGGCTGCTACACGCCAAATTGGCCAGGGTGCCGTTGGATGAGAAGGCGCATATGTGCCGAACAACCTCTGCGATGCTGAGTGCCTTCTCCATTGTCTAGGACAAGAATGTTCGCATATTGCACGCAAGGGATATAGAGACACTGACTTACAAGAGCTATGGTGGATCGAAATTTTGCCAGGTCACGGAAGTGACCTGAAGTGACTGAATGTTGAATACGCAAGCTATGACCGCCGTAAATAGTGCGTGAGGGTGGATGGGGTGCGCACTTCGTCCCGCGCACACCAAGGTAGGAGTCGCAATGAAACCGTGTGCGTCGCGGGGCGACGCTCTTTCCCGGGGCGGCTGGAAGCGGCCCGGTTATGCCGGTTGAAATTTGGCGCCATGGGAGCCGGCAACTATGTTCTCAGAGAGGCTCTGTGGCCGTTTCGTACTTCAACCACAAAACCATGCTGTTCTGTCCGAACTGTGCAAACCTGCTAGTGATATCCGCCGAGACGGGATACAACAAATGGGCGTGCAACACGTGCGCCTATGAGTTCCCAATAACGAAACAGGTAGCATGCATGTAGCCGTTTTGTCGTACAGGCTCTACTGACATGTTCTCCTCGAAGATGACTTCGCGCACAAAACTAAAGCGCAAGGAAGTAGACGATGTGCTCGGCGGAGAAGAACAGTGGAAGCACGCTGACCAAACCGACGGTACGACCTGCTCGATACCCAGAGTCCTCTTCGCTCATTTACGTGGCCCACAGCATCATGTCCAAAGTGCGAAAACGGTCGCGCGTACTTCTACCAGCTGCAGATCCGGTCTGCTGACGAGCCAATGACGACGTGTAGGTGCTTTTTAAAATTTCCAAAACGCTATGTGCTGACAGTTGTGCTGTAACCAGTCTATCGGTATGCATCACGTATCATGAATTGCATCTATCTCAAGCATTTACAGCTGTACTGCTTGTGCGAACAATTGGCGAGAGCACTAGTATCGTTCATTGTCCTTGGCAGGTGCTCGATGCATTTCTTTGTCTTGGATTTCAGCACCGCTGACGCTCCCATGAAGGTTTACAGGACCGTCATTCCTTCCCTTGTTGTACTTGTATAGTTAGAAGGGTCAGCATCCGACATAGAGCAACTCTGGGCTGCTTTTCCGCTGTTGCAGCGCTGGTGGCGCAAGGCTGTATTAGTGATTTGACTCCTATATCCTCCTTTGCACGCATCAAGGAGCGCGCCAAACGATCGTACCACCTCGCTGCACGGCCGTGTGCGCAACCTCTGCATAAGATGCATGAGGCAACCACGACTCAGAGCACCAAGGTGACGTGCCAGTGCGCAAGCTCGCAGGCTTTCTTATGTCCATGTGTTGTTCTCTCTGGCTGAGCTCACAAACCAGCTTTCTCCCCTCGACCAGTGCTATTGCTACAGTGCATAATGGTACATGTCGTGGATGCACAACAGCGTACTAACACAGATACGTCCATCACTCCGATCACCATTCACGAGTCCACCCCCACGTCCTGCCCATGAGGAAGGCGACCTCTCACCACCACCTCCTACAAACTCTGCAGCCGATCAATGAAGATCGCCCACTCGACCACAGTGACTCCCCGACGCAGCGCCTCCTCCTTGACCTCGCGGTCCCGCGTCTCCTCGCTCAGCCTCGCCACCGCACGGAGGTGGTCGACGCGCAGGATCCCGAGCTCGCCCAGCACGGGGGCGATGTGCAGCAGCGGCGGGTCGCACGACGCGAGCATGAGCTCGACCGACGTCGAGGACGCGCGCAGCGGGCTCCCGCCCCCTCCCATCTCCACATCGACGTCCTTATAGCCTGTCCATGGCTGCTCGCGCGCAGCGAGCCCTGGCGCGGCGCGACCGGCGACCGCGGCGCGGGGACGGGGCACGGGCCCGACGAGCTCGTCCCGCTCCCGCTGCGCGGCGGAGTGTGGAGGTACGTGCCGCCACCCGGGGGAAACTGGCATGGACATGAAGGCAGACGGTCGTGGTCAGTCTCAGTCTCGGCCTCGGCCCTTGGACCGCGGCGCACCTCGTTCCTGCTGTCAAGCGACCGCTGCGGCTTGTGACGGCGCGCCTGCGGGGAGGGAGGGGCTCGGGAGGCGACGGGGCTCGGCGCCGAGGCGTGCGTGGGGGAGGCGAAGCCGCCTGCGTCGGAGGAGCGGGGGACGAAGTGTGGGGCGCCGTCCATGTCCATCGCCTCGCGGTACGAAATCATGTACTGTGAGGAAGGCCGTTAGCGGGGAGAGGGCGGGTCCTGAGGCGAGGCGGCGACTCACCTCGCTGCGCTCGTACGACGCGCGGCGGGTCTTCCCACCCTCCGGGTCCCGCACGCTGGTGTTGCGCGTTCGGCTGCCGTCCAGAGAGCTCCCGTATCGGGCGTGCTCGCTCACGACCCGGCGGAGACGTGCGTCGGGGTGTTGGGAGCCTGACGGCGCCCGCCTGTGTCCGCCGCCGCGATGGCCGTTGATGCTCCCCGTCCCGACCCCGGTCGCGGTCCCGTTCGCATACCCTCCACCGCCACCGCCATCCCGATAGTGCGCGTGGCTCTCCGTCTCGCCGCGCTCGTCCACGTCCATAGCTCCGAGCACGCTCCCGTCCACAGAGCTCTGCGCAACCCGCTCGCGCCAGAGCGTGATCGTGCGCGCGGGCGAGTCCTCGATAACGCGCTGCTCGACGAGCTCGACGTGGCCCCGCGTCCCGCTCACCCGCCGCGCGTTCTCCGGCGGAGACGGGAGCGACGTCGGCGCGTACGGCGCCTGCCTGCTCAGCGGGGAGAACGCCCCGCTCCCGCCCCCGCTCGCGGCCCGTCGCTTGTCCGCCGCGCCCCACCCGCCCCGCGCCCGCCTGCCGTCGTTCTCGTCCGCGCGGAGGGCGCCCGAGTCCGCGACGCTCGTGCTCGTGCTGCGCTTGAGCCGGTGCAGGGGCGGCGACGGGGGCGGGTGGTGGCCGCGCGCGCGCTGGCCGGGGCCCTGGAGCTGGTACTGGCGCTCCTGCGCGCGCGCGACGGTGTCGCGCTGGCCGGTGCCCGCCGCGATCATGCGCTCCATCTCGGAGACGTAGTTGCGGTAGCCGCTGACGGACTCCTCGCGGTCGGGGACGTAGTCCTCTGCGTCGCCGTGGCCGTCGGGCGGGGGCGCGTCGTCGCCGGGCGCCCACTCGGTCGGGACCTCGGTCGTGTAGCGTCGAAGTTGTCGTCGAGCGGGATCGTGAGCGTCGTGGGCGGCCGGGGCGAGTGGGTGTGGAGGGTAAGGGGGGCGTCCGCGGCGTCTTCACTGGGGTGGCGCAAGCGGGGGCGGTCGCGCCGTTTGGAGGTGAGAGAGGGTGAGAAGGGCACACCGTGGATGTCGTAATCTCGGGAGCGAGCAGAGGTGTGGTAGGACTCGCTCGCGATGTCGGAGAGGTACATGGTGGAGGACGTGGGGTCGGGGCGGACCCTTGGTCGTCGGCGGCGGTGTCCTTTGTGTCGTGAATGAGGATGATAGCGGTATCGGCGGGAAAACGAGTGCGCGGGCGATGGTGGAGGCTAGGTGCAGGGGGGACTGGGATTGGGCTTCAGCATCGATTGTCCGGTTGCCTCAGCAGTTCAGCATAAGTATGATGCCCGCCCGCCAACACGCGCATGCAGCGTGTTGAGCACGTGAGATGAGCCTGATCGTGCAACTCGCGCGGCTACCGGACTCCCGACGCCGCTCGGCGGTTCGAGGTTCCACTCTCAGCCATAAGCCGCCTGTCGTCCCAATGTTCGCGCTGCGGTCCAGTGGCGAGAAAGCTTCGATGACAATCGGCGGGAAGGGAGCATGGCTTTCGAGAGCATCCATACGATGGAGGGTCTCGTGGCGCAGGATTACGTCTTGATCCTGGGATAGCGCGGTGGGAATTGCGTAGACGAGAAGAACTCCGACAAAGGTCTTCTGAGCACCTTTCTACGCCGATTTAGCCACGTTTGGTAGGATACCTGCGCAGAATTATCAAGTCAGTCGTCGGCATAAGAGTATTTCAAGAACTACGAGAGTGGCAAGCAATCATCTGGGTCATGCTCTTTTTTCAAACAGGAAGTAGATGAGTGGGGCGTTCTCACCCTCAGAGCGCATACACGGAACAACTTCGCCATTCGATACGATATGCAAAGAACACACTCAAGGATATTTGATAGCCGTAACCGTGGTAGCCACGCGCATAAAGATGTGCACATACCAGTAGGTTGTACCTTGAAGCAACATTATGTTCACCCGAGGGCGTCCATGGGGTCGCATGTAGAGCACCAACATGGGCGTTGCTTCCATTGATTGTTAGATATCCGCGCCAACTTATAACGCCTTTCCCCGAGGACACATTGCATCCAGGGTATGCGCATTACAGATGATGCAAGTATCTTGCATTATATCCAGATATTGAGTCATGCGGATAGAAAACGAGTCAAAGGAGAGCTGACCACAGTTGACAGGAAACTCTCAATGGAGCTCGACATCGTGAAAGTCAAGCATGTCGATAAGCCCGAGTGTGGAGCAGTCTAAAAACAGCACATGAGAATATCCGCATAGACAGAGGGCAAGTGGAAGACGGAGTGTGGTACTGGATGGTCGTGGTCGCTGAGCGAGAGGCACAACGCGAGGAAGGCGCCCGCAGCCACAGGCGCGTCACTCGGCTTCACAGTCACGTGTCGTCGCGTCTGGTATATATACTTCGGACGCGGTTTGTTGAACGTCACAGCCGCTCTTCCCCTCCGACCACCACCCACACTCTACCACCACCTCTCCAGCTCTCCCGTCCCATTCCCGCCACTCTCCGCAATGGCTCGCACCAAGCAGACCGCCCGCAAGTCCACGGGTGGTAAGGCTCCCCGCAAGCAGCTTGCCGCCAAGGCCCGCAAGACCCAGCCCGTGCGTACACTCCCCTACAGCCCGCCGCAGGCGAGCGTCGACTCCCGTTGCTGACGACGCGTGCAGGCCCCCACCGGTGGTGTGAAGAAGCCTCATCGCTTCCGGCCGGGTACCGTCGCCCTCCGTGAAATCCGTCGGTACCAGAAGTCGACGGAGCTGCTCATCCGCAAGCTGCCCTTCCAACGACTGGTCCGTGAGATCGCCCAGGATTTCAAGGTGAGTCACCGTTGTGGTGCGGCGCGGTGGCGCGTCCCCCGGGTCCGGCGTTATGTGCGTGTGTTGACCGCGTGTCACTAGACGGACCTCCGCTTCCAGTCCTCGGCCGTCATGGCCCTCCAGGAGGCTGCCGAGGCCTACCTCGTCTCCCTCTTCGAGGACACCAACCTCGCGGCCATCCACGCGAAGCGTGTGACGATGTGCGTAGTCCTTCATTTGTCGCGACACTCGAAACGGCTATTGACTTGCTTTGTAGCCAGCCGAAGGACCTTTCGCTCGCGCGTCGCCTCCGTGGTGAGCGCACGTAAGAATGTCCTGCAACTTTCTCGTTCGTCTTCCTGTATCGCACTGTATGATGCAGCCCTCGTACTGTCTGTCGTGTCTCATGCCCACATGCTATCGTTTGCTGTATCCGACAATATAACAAGTTTCTATCAGGAAACCATTATGGGCGTGTGTGAAGTCATGAACGGTCTTTATTAAGGTTTAGTCAACCCGCGGGGCTGTGTCGCAAGCTCTATCTCGCCGGTGATGCAATGATAAGTGGTAGTGGTGTGTGCATTGATAGATGGTAGTGCCACAAAAGGAAACCGGCTCGAGCACGCCGATTACACGCCCCCACCGCTCTTCTCCACCGGTATGCGTGTCCTCTCCGCCTTGACGGCGCTCGTCACCGATGGCGCGAACAGCACTCCCGCAGCTCCGCGCAGATCTGTTGACGACCACCAAAGCGTCAGCGACCCTGCAGCACCTCCAGCGCAACAAGACGTCGTCGTGCTCACCTCGACGAAGTCGTCAAACACGAGCTCCTTCTGGGCGGTGAAGCCCGCCTCTTCGAGCACGTACTCGTAGTCCTTCATCTTCACGCCCTCGAACCCGGGCAGGCCCTTCACGAGCTCGAACGCGGCCGCCTTCGCGACCGTCCCCTCCGCTTCCGCGCCCGGGTGCTCCTTCTCTGCCTCCGCCGCGAACGCGCCACGGAGCCGCTCGACCTCGCCCGCGTCGAACTGCGCGCGCGAGTAAAAGAGCTCGTGCGCCTGGCGCTTCGCGTGGGCGCGCTTGCCCAGCCCGACGCCGCCAAGCACGGTGTCGACGACGCCGTGAGGCGCGTCGGAGATGGGACGCGGCTGCGCGCCGGGCATGAGGCCCATGCTGCCCAGGAACTCGGTCGCGGCGGCGAGCTCGGCCTGGACGCGCGCGCGCGGCCAGCGGCGCTCCTCGGCCATGATCTCGACGACGCGCGGGAGGGCGTCGAGCGCGGCTTGGGCGTTGAGGAAGGAGAGGCGGCAGCGGCGGGCGATGACGTCGATCGCCGTCTCGGCGTACTCGTACCGGCAGGCGTAGCGGACTTCTGCCTCGATGACTGTAGGGGACGGGTCAGTTGGCGGATTCAAAACATGCATTAGGGGGAGCGCAGTTGGAGATCGAGGCTTACAGGGGTAGGTTGGGTAGAGGCGGATGCCGTGAAGAGGCCACGCCTTACCCGTGGGTTGAGCGAGCGAGAGCAGGGTCCAGGCACAGTCGCCGTAGTTGTCCGAGAGGTGTTTGGCGACCTCGGTTTCGAGGCCGTACTGCCAAATTTGCGCATCAGTCTGCGTATGCGTCGTTGAATCCAGGGGAGGGGCTTACCCTCTGCACGAGCCCAATGAACATGTTCCGGCTCCAGCCATCGCTGCCGATCAGCCGCAGGTGCTCCGTGACGCACCCACGCTTGGTCCGGTCCTTGAGGTTGAACACCTCAATGGCCTTGTCTACCGTCTCCTCCGCCATCGCGCGGTAGGTCGTCCACTTCCCGCCCGCGATGGTAAGGAGGCCGCTCTCGCTGACGTGGATCATGTGATTGCGGACAAGGCCCTCGTGCTCGCCGCGTTGGGATTGCGCACGAGCGGGCGCAGTCCGGACCATGCACTGAGTACGTCACCACGGCGGACCCTGATGTCGGGCTGAGTATCGGCGGACCTCCTCGAGAATCCACCGGATCTCCTCCTCCTGCGCCCGAGGCGCCGTCGAAACTTCCGCGGGTGTGTCCGTGGTGCCTGCAATAGTGTTGCCTTGCCAAGGGAGGAAAAAATGACGCGACCATCCGAGGTAGCAGGGTCAAGCAAGCCCATTGTGCGGGGAGAGTAGTAGTTGGGGAGCGTGATGTGGGTTCCGGAGGAGGGCTGCACGATGGGCTTGTGGTCGGGGTTGTCCATAGTGAGCAAGGAGTCGGAGAAGGGGCCTGTCGCGTTGACGATCCCCTTCGCAGAGACGTTGAATTCCTTGCCGGTAAGGACATCGCGGACTTTCGCGCCGCTGAGCTTGCCATCCTTCTTGTCGAGAGAAGTGACTTGTACGTGGTTGGCAACCACCGCACCCTCCTTTACCGCGGTCATGATAAGAGCCATGTTCATTCGGAATCATTGTGTTGCCTGGGCGGTCTTAAGGTTTTGACCAAGACAGATGAAAGCGTGTACTCACCATCATAGTAGACAAGTGCCCCAACCAAACCGTCCTGCTTGAGCATAGGGAACGCCTCAAGGCCTTTCCCTTGCTCATAAGATAGGAGTTTCCATGTTCTCCTTTCCAGCCAATAAATCGTACATCTTGCAACCGGCCCAGTAGTATGGAACCTGCCAATACCTGGGAATAATGTGAATCCCAGACGCAGCATGATACAAGACGAACGTACTTGTATATTGGCAGCATGATTGGCAGCATGCGGATAGATAGGGTGCAGTCTGCAGAAGATCTTGCGCTCGTGAGAGCTTCGACTACGAGCTTGTATTGCTCATAATCGAGCTCCATGACAGCCTTCTGTAGATACCGACTCCGCCATGGACAAGTTGGTGGACTTCGAAGAAGTTCCTGGAGAGCAAAACTTGAGTATACGCCTCTCCGCATCCACTGTACACGCGCGAAACGCTCTGCGCGTCCATGACGATGCCCGCAGGCAAATGAGGAGCGACGCCTGACGAATTGGACGGAGGCGACACGGCGCAACCATCCCCCCGTGTACGCGACATTCGAACCCGTGCCGAACGTATGCGGGCGGCGAGCAACGTCCGGGCGGTCCGCGATGAGAGCAGCAGGCCTCGGAGCATGATAACCGCGCCGGAGAACGTGCACATTCGCCGAAGATGCTCCCGCCCGCGCACTGGCCCCTCACGCACGTTCCCCACGACGATCGCGACACTCACCGGAGCTGAAGTCGTCCATCTCGACCAACGCGACCTTGAGGCCTCGGCTGGCCGCGTCCACGGCGACACCCGCGCCCGTCGCGCCTCCTCCAACGACGAGTAGGTCGAACTCCTGAGTCGGGTCCTGGCTCGAGAGCTTCAGCGCGTCAAGCATCTGCTGGCGCGAGGGCGGAGTCCATGGCGGGGGAGGTCTGCGGGTCTCCTTCGTGGATGGGGGATAGGTGGGCCCCGAGTTGAGGTAGTAGTACCCGCCCGCGGCGGAGAGAGCGGTGGCCCCAGAGGCCATCGCGAGGGTGCGGCGCGAGACGAGGCGGCGGAGCATGGCCTCCAACGCTCAGCAAAGAGCGGGTGGTAAGCGGGGGGTTGTTAGCGATGGACGGACCATTTTTCTGGGCAAGGGGTCCTTATGAGCCAGCTCCCATTTGTCTCGCATCCCGGGCCGGGCCGCCGGGCCGCGTCGGGAGTGTAGCCTGCCACTAGTCGTTTTGGGGTCTCGTTTCGCGTTCATAGCGCCAAGGCACAGGGCCCGGCTGGACGAGTGCTGGGTTGGTGGATAAAGTATCCGCTCTTCCGTTACCCCCAGCCTCCTGCGCCATCCAAACCAAGGAGCGGAAATTCTTCCGAGGCTCATTCTCCTCGGTCGCCCCTTCATGGCCAGCCTCGCTCGTTGTAGCCGGTCCGCCATCCAAGTCCTTTGGAGGAATTTCCCGAACCTCGAGTCGCGTTTAGATGGTCAAGTTATCACACTGTGGTGAGTCCTACGACATTGACGGCTCCCGTGGGCATATTCTGATCTTTTCGCTAGATAACCCTGGTGCGATGCTGCATTTCTCAACACTACAAGTACAAGGACTCGAATCAAGCCATCGGCCACTCCGAGAAGACCCCTTGCCCGAATCTGAAGAAGCTGATCGTCCCGGCGTCGACGACCGCGATGACGACCATCTTGTTTCCGGTCTTGAGCAGCGGGAACGGATTGGGGTTTCGAGTAGGAGGTTTTGCCGGGGACTGAGCCGACCAAGGCCATACCCACGTCCATGCTCTTGATGCGAAAGACTGGGGAGGATCTATGCTCGTCAGTGCTGTAGGTTCAGGGGGAGCCTTCTGCGGTTGGTGGGAGGCGGCAGCAGCGGCCTTCTGCTGCGCGAAGGACATCCGCTTACGGGGACCGGAGGAGGTAGCACGGGAAGCTCGCCGAACAGGTCGGTGAGCTCAGTGAGTGACGGAACGGGGGTGGTGCGTGCACTGGGATGGGTGGTGAAGGTGAGCACGGAGGTAACGGAAAGCTCGCAAAAAAAAACTCACTTGACAACTACTACGGAGAAGTCGGGTTGTGGGGGTGCGGTCTTTTTGAACGGCGTCGAGGGCTTGTAGAGGTTGAAGAAGATCTGGTAGGGGGACGACAGAGAGTCGGCCGGTTTCTTCACGTGTAATGGGGCGCTGCTCCCAGACGGAAAGAACCGCATGGACTTGAAGAGGGTGTCTGCGGCAAACGTTGAGGATTATGGATCGATGTGCAGCGCAGAGCATGTGGCTTACTATGTGCAAGACCGTGGTGTAACCAGCTAACAGACCCAAGCGGCCGCCACCAATTACGATTTCGGACGATTGGTCGCCCCAGGAATGATGCCAATGCGTTGTATATTCTCGCAAATATTGACAGGTGACTGGAGGACTTCAAATTGAAGGGCGGAGGCGATGGATAGTCGGAGGAAGGGGGTTCGTTCGAGTGACGACGTATCCCAACCTCTTTAGATATGCATAGACCTTGAAGGCATCATCGTTACTGCCGCGCACAGCGCAGACGGTATAGATCCACATACCTGGTACTTCTCGAACGTTAAATCCTCAATCCCAATCATCTCCGCATACGCCTGCTGCACCGACATCGGCACTCCCTCCATGTCGTCCAGCAGCGGTGTTTGAGGTAAAGGTAGGTCCGTGGGTCTCCAACAGTACATGGCGCCACGCTCGACCAAGTACAAGGCCTCCTCTGGGAGGAGCTCCAGTCGTTTTTGTGACTTGACGGTTCCATCCGGCCCCGCGGTTGCTCTTGCTGCAGAATGGCCGATACTCGCGAAGAGAATTCCCCTAGATACGGTGACGTGCGCCCGCTTGAGTTGTGGATACCATATCGCATGGCTCACGGACTTGCTGAAGGCCGCGATGAGCACGGGGCACAAACGGAAGACATAGGATAATACTCACTGGGAGATCGTGCGCGTCGCCTTCAGGGCGTCCAACATCGCACCGCGCGAGCGGTCTAGGACATGCTTTTGCAGATTCGACCCTCCTTGCGCAGAGGGCTCGAAATCTTTCTCGCCTCGTTTAGGAATGACCGGACGCGACGCAGCGAGTCCACTGGAAGAAAGAGCTTTAAACATGGCTTCGGAGAACTCGCGCGTGCACACGCACGGGATTTTTGTCCAATCCGGACCCTGGTCTTCGTCTCCGGACTCGGACTCGGACTGCTCGTCTTCCTCCTTTTCTTGGGATGGAACGGGCTTTGGTGCCGAGGAAGGAAATTCAGTGTGTCGTCCATTGCTGTAGGTTTCTCTGTGCAACGTAGGAGAGTGCGTACTGAGAGATGAGGGAGTGGGGTATCGGAGTGACTCGCGAGCGGGAGGCTCGCCGCGGCTCGCGAGGACAAACAAAACGCCGGGAGTCCCGCGCCGCGGTGGCACGCGACGAGTCGCGCCGACCGTCCTCGACTCGTCTTCCCCCTGCCATCTCCTTCTGCACACTGTGTGGATCCCCGTCACCGGCTAGCACTGAAGTGAACGCGCGAGCTCTTGCTCTTTGCGCTGTTCCAGTGCCCCACGATGTCCACGAAATCCGGGCCGACGTTCTACCAGTCGCTGGTCGTACGTTCCATCACCGCTCGTCCTGTAACAGAATACTCTCTAACGCTTCATCAAGGCAGGGGGTGCGGCAGGCACAGCGGTTGACCTCTTGTTTTTCCCCATCGACACAATCAAGACACGTCTGCAATCCTCGCAGGGCTTCGTGCGTGCGGGTGGATTCACTGGGGTGTACAAGGGGATCGGGAGTGTCGTAGTGGGGAGTGCACCTGGAGGTGAGTGCTCACTATGTTCGCGCCAGTATCCCGTTGACATGAATGTGCGCTGTCCAGCTGCTGTGTTCTTTTGCACGTATGACACGCTCAAGCGCACCCTCCCCATCTCTTCCGACTACGCGGCGGTCACCCACATGCTTGCCGCATCCATGGGTGAAGTGGTGCGTAGCGCATACTCGTCGACGTTCATGTGCTTACTGATGCCAGCAGTCTTGCGTCAGGCAGCCTGCTCAATACGTGTCCCTACCGAAGTGATCAAGACGCGCGCCCAGACATCGTCCTATGGTGCCGCGGCCAAGTCTTCCTACGGAGCCGCGAAGCTCTTACTCTCGACGGAAGGCATTGCGGGGTTCTACAGGGGATTCGGGACAACTATCATGCGCGAGGTGAGATCGGATGTATACATGCATTGTGCATCGCGTTCAACTGTCAACAGATCCCGTTCACCTCGTTCCAGTTCCCGCTCTACGAGTGGCTGAAGCTGCGCCTTGCCAAGACTCTTCATAGACCTCTACATGCGCACGAGGCCGCCGTCTGCGGCAGCTTCGCGGGTGGCGTCGCTGCCGCCCTCACAACACCACTAGACGTTCTGAAGACTCGAGTCATGCTAGATATGCGGGTGGGTATTATTCGCTTCTATTCGCGACACAAAGTTGACGCGCTTGCTTACATAGGATCCGTCTAAGCACGGTTACCCCTCGGTCTTCACACGCTTCCAACAGATATACGTCAATGAGGGGCCAAAGGCACTGTTCGCTGGGATTATACCAAGGACACTCTGGATATCAGCCGGCGGCGCCATCTTCTTGGGGGTGTACGAATGGACAGTCCACACGCTTATGGGACGTTTGGACGCAGATTCGGATTAGATGTGTTTATACACTGCAGCATTCATGCCTTACACGCATAGAGACTAATAATCACTTCACTGCAGGAGACTTCAACTCTTACTCCGTTGTCGTGATCGTTCAGTGGGTACGACCGGGGAGATGATCCACCAGCTTCTCGACGTTCACTGTACGGCACCGTCGGTCAGCACCTCCGCGTATGTACAAGCCCAGCAGGGTAAATCGACATACCCTTGATCTTCTCGCCCACAGACGCCTTGCGATTCTGGTTCGGCTTGAAGTCCCCGCTCGACTCCCACCTCGCAGTGTCGGTGGGGTCATGTGTGGGGCGCGTGCCCCCCTGCGACCGTTCTGCGCAACACACCCGTCAGCCCTCAGTTCGCTGAGACGGCGAAAAGCTACGGACTCATGTCGTTCTGCTGCGCCTCGAGGAACGGGTCGAGCGGTGGCTGCTGTCCCTGCAGACCCGTCTGGCCGGCGTGGGGGCCAGTGTCCCCTGACCCTCGGTGGTGCGGGATCCAGGCTGAGGGCCGACGCGGAGGCCTTCCGAGTTGAAGCCGGGCAGGTTCGTGCCCTCGAACTCGTAGGGGCGATACGGCTCGTGTCCGGACATGGTTAGGTTACTGTAGGTTGTTCAGGTGGAGGGGAGTGGATGATGATGAGTAGTTGAAGAGGATGAAGTTGCTGCTAGGATGCAGAGGGGTGTTCTGGCCACTCCAAGCCAAGGAGCAGGGGGTTTATATACTCGACGGACTCAGTTCGATGAGGACGAGGCTCCAGGCGGGGAGACGCTGCGCTCTCCGAAGAACCGCAGAGAACCTTGTGCTTGACCTCATCGACCCCACCGCGACCCCGCTCGCTTGACGCGACAAAGAGTACCCGATCACGCAAGCAAGCTCTGGGAGCTGTGGGTGCACTGGGCGTGGGTGCTGGAGAGAGCATGTGCCGGGGTCATGGAGCCACATATGACGCACCCCCAGTTGTCACCGGTTCACCCCCTGTAGGACGCAATTGAAGAACCACTGTGGCGTTGAGACATTGAATTTGCACAGTATTGCATGAAGCTGTAAGCCCATATAACGAGCACGCGGCCACCTTCCTCATCCTGCGAAGGCAAGGACAGCAAAACGACATTGTGATTGAGAGCATGTGAACGACTTGCGAGCAGATATACATCGTATGATAGACCACCAATATGCTTCTTATACCTTCCTCATCTAAGGGCCTTGTCCAGGGAATCCGAGAAATAGGAAAATGTGGGGCAGGGAGCACAGGGCCGTTCAATCCAGGTCGTCGGCTGGGTTGGAAACCGCAGAATCCGGCTGAGGGGACCTGCCGGGGCTTCGAGTGTCCCCCAGCTCATATACGCCATCGGGTGGAGAGCGCATAAGGGGACTTCCATGCAATCGGCCAAGCTCCTCGTGTGACCAGGAGGTGAAGCTGCCAACTGCAGGTTCGGCAACGGTATTGGGGGAACCGACGGCGACGTTGTGCGGTTGAGCCATCTGATTAATTCGTACCGCCCTTAGCCAAGGAGGATATTGCGGGATGGGGACAGGGGAATGGGGATCCGATCGCACGAAAGAAGGGGGTGCTGGGGGAAGAAACCCCACATTGCGGTAGGGATCAAACTCGGGGAGTGAGTGTACTGGCGGAGCGGGCGACACGTCTGCTGCTCGTCAGTGACTTGACGTTTTACAGAGACAAAAGAACTCACATTCGGGCATTATGACTGACGGTCGCTCTCGTGGGACGCCCTTCGCACGAGCCTGTTCTTCCCCTTGTACCCACTCGAGCAGAGTCTCCACCTTTGGCGGCTTCCAGGTACGTCCAGATCGTGACACCGGCCGAGAGGGCCCGGCTTCGGGAACATCTTGATACAACCGCAAAGTGAGCGAAGAAGGGTCGATGTCAAACCGGCATGTTGGGCAAGTCGTTTTCCTCGAGAGCCACGGGGATAGACAGTTCTTGTGGAAGAGATGTTTACCGGCACAGGGGAAGGCGAGAATGCAGTCCAACTGTGGCTCTACGTGGAACGGAAGCTCCGAGTCTGTTTGCAGGACTGCTTGGGCCTTGTGTTCATCCGCGGAGACTTCGAGCAGACCTTCCCGACAGATTGCGCACCCGTCCGCTGGCTCACCGTCGTCTGTTCGAAGCACCTCGTACCGCTTGACCAGCTCCTCCGATGCCACCTCCATTCCGGCCATTAACATCTTCGCCCGTTCTGGATCCTCGTCGAATGCAGTTAGCCGGGAGGTGAAATCCGTGACGTCGAAAAATCCTCCCCTCTGCTGAAATGATCAGTACAGTAGACGAACCAAAAGCAGCGCATACAACTTACTGCCCTCTCCAACAGCGCTCGCGAGCTGAAGAAAGGCTCGTCGACGGCGTCGAAGGGCAAGTTCCTGCTCGCAGAGGGGTTGGAATCCATCGGTGGCGGAGGAACATCTCTTGCCACGTAATACCCTCGGAGCCATCCCCTCCCGTCGCTCCAGTCTCCGCCCTCCTCGTCTTCCCATTCGTCCGAGTCGCTAACGGTGGCCATGGAGGGCATAGAGCCATCATCGTCTTCGACGTCCTCCGAGTCTTCGTCCTCCGAGTCCGAGATGCTCTGGAGCGTCGGAAGACTGCTCGTGCTCTCTGCATCGGAATCATGGCCATCGTCCGTCGCGAAAGGACGAGACCTGAACGCTGCACAGTAGTGCGAGGGGAGGAGGGAGCATGACCACCTTCCACATCCGGTCGGGGAGCGGAAGCATCGAGGGGCTGAGTTACAGGGGACTGTTGGCGGGTCGTGTTGGAGAAGAAAGAAGCGGGGATGGGGGAGTCGTCCGCTTCTAACGGCGGGGGCAAATCACCATCTTCGTCGTTGGTGTCAGCCGACGATGGCGAGGGGGAGCCACTGCGGCTAGGGGAACCGGAGGGCGTGTCGTCGTCGTCGTCGTCGTCGTCGTCAACGAGGGCATATCGGCATAAGCATCGAGATCATGGTGTGCGCAGCGTCGGTGGGGATGAAGTCGTGGGGGTGGAAGTCGGGATTTAGGAGTAGGTCGAGCAGGTTGCGCGGTTCTCCACGCGGAGGAGCCTGCCCAGCGAGACGGCGCTGCTGCGCGAAAATAGCAAGCCATGAGAGGTTGTCTGCCGCCCTTCGTTGGCCGTCCATGTTGAGGTGGCAGTAGAGGGAGGAGGAAGGGGGCGTGGCGGAGCGAATGCAGGAGGCAGCTGCAGCATGTACAACGTGACCGCGCGTGGCGCGGATGCACGGCGGCGATCCCAAAGCGATCCATTTCTATAAAATTCGAACTCCGAAAGGCTTGACTGTGGCTGAGGTGTGAGTTGTTCAAGCTCCGAAAAGCTTGGCGAGCCGGGGTTCGCGTCGCGCGCGACCTTACCGCGGTCGCCTTTCCAACCTGTCCCAAACCATCCGCGCCCGCGCCCTCGCCATGCCCCCAACATCGATATATCTGCAAAAAGCATGCCTTCTGCATCGGTACATTCGGTCGCGAGACAACTCGCACATCTTCGAGCGGCCGGAACGGCTGCGCGCGGTCAATGTCGGGCTCGCGGCCGCCATCGCGCGCATGGAGGAAGGCGCGCCGACCAAACCCGCGCCCGCTAACGCCCCGCTCAGAACGGAGGAGGATGAAGATGAACTGACGAAGGCTCTCGAGAAGCTCCAGCTTTCGACGCCATGCGCGACCCAGCAGCCCGCGCGCGTGCCGGCTACCATTGTCCACAGTGGCGCAACTGTAGACATTCTGAACCACGCGGCAGTCAAGTTCGTGCATGGCGACATAGACGACGATGTGTATCTGAAGACTCTCAAGAAGTGGACGCAAGACAGCCACGACAAGATAAACCAGGGCGGTAGCGAGATCCCCGAGGGCTACAACCAAGGCGACTTGTACCGTGTGTTCTTCCGAACCTGTTGCTTTGCATTTACTCACTCTGCCAGGCCTACAGTTTGCCCAGGATCGTTGGACGCCATACAAGGTGCCCTTGGAACCATGTGTGAAGCTGTGGACAGCGTTGTTGGTTTGCCTAGCCCCGACACTCCTTCTCAAGCTTTCGTGGCCGTCCGTCCACCTGGGCACCATTGCGGAGAGGTGGGACGGCGTGCCCGCGTAATAGTAGTCCTGTATGTTCTGACATACACCATGCACAGGATACACCCTCAGGATTCTGCTTCGTCAACAATGTGGCCGTGGGTGCTGCTCACGGTGAGCCCCTGCAATTTTGAGATATCAGGCCCAATGTTGCTTAAGTATCCATAATCACAGCCTATCTCAAGTATAAGATTAACCGTGTTGTTGTCTTGGACATCGACTTGCATCATGGTGAGTTGGTAGGCAGCCTGGTGGAAGTCAGCTGACACGCTACAGGTAACGGCACACAGGCCATCGCATGGCAGATCAACGAGGAAACGTATCGCAAGCAGCTCGAAGGGGAAGCGGGTGCGCCTCACGAGCCCGGACTGCAAGTCTACTACGGCAGCATCCATGACATATTATCTTACCCATGTGAAGACGGGAAGACGAGCTTGGTACAAGCAGCCTCGGTCTCCATCCATGGGCCGCACGGGCAGCACATCGAGAATATTCATCTGTCGCCGTACACATCTGAAGACGAGTTCTGGGATAAGCTGTATGCCGGGCCCTACTCTCGCCTGCTACAGAAAGCAGGCGAATTCCTCGAGAACACCGGCAAGTCTTCGGATGACGTCTTGGTGTTCATCAGGTATGCTTCTCCTTTACCAGAGCTTCCCTCGCTCACGCGTTTCCCAAAGTTGCGGCTTCGACGCGAGCGAGCATGAGCACCCTGGTATGTCGCGCCACGGACGCAAAGTACCCACATCATTCTACCACCGATTCGCACGCGACGCCTGCGCATTCGCCTCGCGCTACGCCAACGGCCGCCTCATCAGCGTCCTTGAAGGTGGCTACAGCGACCGCGCGCTCGCCAGCGGCGCGATGGCCCACCTCGCCGGTCTCCTCGAAGACGATACGCACCCGGTGGACCCGACCTGGTGGAGTCAGGAGAACCTCCTCGCGGTATGTGTAGCCCCAGGCGCGCTCGTCCGCATGCACTCATCGTACGCGTCCGTCGCCAGCTTGAGGCGGCGACCAAGAAGCGGCGCGGCGGCCGGCCGTCCAACACCACGCCCCCGGCCCCCTGGCTCGCGCGCACGGTCGAGCTCTTCGCGTCCATCGACGCCTCGCACACCCTCGCCCCCATCTCCCACCCCCGCGCGCCCATTGCTGCGTCAGACCGCACGTTGCGCGACAGGAAGCCTGCGCGAGCGAGTCCGGCGGCATCCCCAGGGAAGAAGATAGCCGCAAAGAAAGGGGCAGCGGCCACCATCACGTCGACTGACGAAGAGAGCGATTCGGTCTCGACGGATGCGTCCGTCCCCGAGGAGGCTGGCGCGGCTCAGTCGGCCTCCAAGAAGCTGCCGAGGGTGATTTTGAAGCTGGGCCCACAGCCGGACGCCTGACAGTGGGGATTTTGGTTTGTTTGATGTTTGACATATCATTATGGAATATCATATACCAGCTTCCTACGTACAAGCTTGCAGCAAACTTACAATGTCCGCACGGGCAGTGATTCCAACTGTGCGTTCGAGGTTACTCCAACACACGTCATAGCTGACCCGATAAATCCTCCATCAAGCTATACCTCCAACAGTATGTTGGGAGAACCATATAACCCCATTAACTCCGAACTTCTCATGCTCCATGCATGCTCCAGCAGGTAGTCAGCAGCTCCTCATAACATGCGCTTGAATCCGCAGATGCTCTCGCTCTCTTCCCTCGCTCCCCGTAGCACGTCTTCTTGGGTGCTCTGACCATCATCTCCATGTCACACAACCGACCCCTCTCGAGACGATACGAGACGCGTGCAAAGGAGGGACCAGGTGCGCCCACAAAACAAGATTCCCTCCCATGTCAAAGCTCTGCGCCGCTCACCGCCCCAGTACGTCCACAGACGGCGCCCCGTCCGCGTCCACGTCCATGTCCACGCGGCCGCGCAAGGACAGCACCTCCCTCTGGCTCGCCGACGTCGCCGAGCGCCGCCGCGCGCGCGAGGCCGCGGGCATCCCCCCGCCCGTCACGGAGCGTCCTGGTCCCACCGACTCCAGTCCCCCGTCCCAGGGCCCGTCGACACCAAGGCCGCGGGACGAGGACGCCTGCCCGCTCCATGCCGTGCCAGAGCCCCCCGCGCGCACGCCGAGCCCGCAGCCGTACAACGTTGGGGACGTGTGGGCGGCGAGCCTCGAACCGCGCTGGTCCGCGCATTACGGGGGTCCGCGGAGGCCGCCCGGGCATGGAGCGGAGTTCCTAAGGGGTCCACGCACGCCGGACGGCGGGGTCAGGGCGGGCGATAACTGGCACAGCGACGCGGCGATCTTGGATGAGGCACAGGGAAAGATGGGCGGGGACTCTGAGGGCGAGCATGTGTGCGTGGTTCTAAGTGAGTTCGTTTTTCACGGCGGCGAGAGCAGAGTGGATGACGACTGGTTTCGTATTCTTGCAGATGGGATGGAGAAGGCGGCAAATCGGTTCGGGCAGCATTGCGAGCACTGTTCGGATCGGGTGATTCGGGCGGCGAGCAGGATCGTTTGAACTTGGGTAGACGAGTATATCGACAGAGTACTTGTGGCTCATTTGTCTGGTATTTGTGTGTGTTTTTTCTGGGACTTACGCACTGTGGTCGATGCCCGAGAGTCTACTTCAGGCGACTGGATGGCTGCCGAGGATAGAGGCTAACCAGCGATTGTATATAGTACGTCAGACATGAGCACTCGCCTAGCAGTTGACCATACTCACCTCCACTTGCCGGCCCGTACGATACCAACCCCTCCCATCATATCCACTCCATAACGAGCGCGATGTGGAGTAACTCAACATCTAGTGTACACCTCTCATGGACTCCATATGTGTGCCATCTGATGTCGGCACACCATAAGTGGGACACCGCATTCCGAGCCAATCTTGAGGCGAGCCTCCACCGCGATCATCTCCAACGCGGCCCAGGCCCTCGCTATCCGCCCCCAACCTGAGGTCGACCACAAAGCCGTTCGAATTTGCATGATGCGCAGCGATGACTTGGCACTGGGTGGCGTCACCCGAGCCCTGCGCCGACGTCAGCCTCAGACCAGTCTAGTCGTCTCTGCCTTCGCCCTTTGATCGCCGGCCCCAGCGAGGCGTGCGCGCGGTTCCGCTTGCCCCAACTTGCAACTCCATTGGTGACGGAAGTGGCACGGACGGCCCCGAAGTGACGCGTCGAACCGGTCTGGAACCCTGGATCACGGGCTTCGAAGGCGCGCTCGGAAGACACGCCAAGCGCTCCAGCGAAGCCGCCGCGACGACCTAACCGCCAGATGCATTGCACACCGTTCTGAAAAGAAACGACGAGCGCGGTCTGCCGGCGTAAGTCCACCGGCGTCAGCGGCGACAGAGGTGTGAAGTCTCACGTTCAATGCACGTACGGCGTCCTATCGCACGAAGACTGGCTTCGCGCTGCCAGAGGGCTGTGAGGGAGAGGCGCTGTGGCCTCGAGACCGTCCCTTACGCCCGCCGCCGACTAAACGCTTGTGCGGTCCTAGAAGACGGGGGCGCGTGTCCTGTCAGAGGGGGAGGGTCCCGGTCAGTACGAGGTGGCAGGTGCTCGACAAGTGCCTTGTCCTTACGCAAGAATAACTCCAATCGGGCAGGAGCAGAACGAGCGAGCACTTGGGCTTCTCTGAGGGCCGTGCGCGTGAGCATTGAAGCCTTGAGATCTAAAAAAGTCGGTGGCGCAAGGCAAGGGGCGGTTGTCGTGATGGTGGCGCTCACCGGCGCACGACATTGGACCAAACTCGCCGGTGCGCTCGGGCGAGTGCGAGCGTTTGGAACGCCGTGGCCATTCGGAATCGCGAGGGTGACGAGGACGCTAGGGGCATGCGGGGAACTCCGGTGTGCGTTGCCGGCGTTCAGCCTACGGTGATGGCGTGCGTCAGCGGATGTCGGCTTGTCAGGGCTGGCTGTGATTCGTTGCGAGCCTTGCGAGCCTTGCGAGCCCCGTGGGTGAATTCCGTGTACGTGAATCGGAACGCGGGGTACCTGGACGCTAGTTTTAGTGCTTGTTGAGCCTGCGCGCGACTGATCATCATACCTTTGCTCAACATGACGGCGCAGGCGTAATGAGATGGGAATGGCCCGGGAATACAGCCTCCCCTGGCGGTCTGTGGAATTCCGGAGCCCTCGTCAGTCTTGAGGGTGCAGGTCAGTCAGATGAGCCGCAACGTACGCTGATTTGACATAACAGAACTTCGCATAGCAGCCACGAGGTCGAGGCAGTGTCTGGACGTGTACGGGCTGGTGGTAAGTCGAAGTTTGCATAAGTACTAGTACGAAGAAGCGGAGAAGAGCATCTTACGGACCTCTCCAGGCAAGTCGGCCCCCCGGCATCTCAACGGCCCAATGAGAATACCGGGACTTCGTGATTGGTCCCTGTCAGACGGGTAGCCTTCTAGTTCGTCGGTAAGCGGACGCCGCAACTGCCCCGAAGTAGTGGCCAGACTGCCGATACTTACCGACTCTGCGAATTTAGCTCACACCCGTATGGAGACGCCAGCGAGTTCGTACAGGCGCGGTTCATGACAACGTACATGATCGAATTGAAGCTCGCGGCGTGGATGTGTCAGGCGGTTTGCGGCCTTCGAGCGCGGAAGCTACTTGCCAAGCCTGGACTGGAAGTGGGCCCGGAGTTGTCTGAGAAACCGATCTTGTAAGCACAGGAACAAGTTGCTCACCTGGTGCTAGTGCGAGAGCACAAGATGCACACCGCGCACAAGCCGCGCACATTGCCGGTCTGTACGCCGACAAGACACTAAGACCATCGGCTACTTGCATGGCGCTCCCACGAGGACGCACGATCCTCCGGCATCTATCGCGCACCCGCGAATCTACAAGGTCCGGCTTCAGTAGACTGCTAACCAGAACAAGAGTGAATACGTTCACCCCTGGAAAACTCTCGCCCGCACCCTGAGGGCTGCGCATCCTGCTGAGAGCCGACAGGGGCGTCTTCAGCCGAGCTTTGCAGACGGGTGGGCGGTCCTGGTCAGGCCGCGCAACGGACATAGCTCCCTCCTTGAACCATGCTGTCGCCGTTTGGATACGTGCTGCAGCTCGCGCCCGCCAGGCTTTCGTGCGCTGGCACATCGCTGCTTGTGCACCGAATCACCGCGCCGAGGTCGCCGTCGCGCTCCGGTGGCTGCGGACGCGCGCGGTGCCCATGCCGATGCGCCGCAGTGGACGAGCCCTGCAGTGTCCATTCAGTCATCTAAAAGCGCAGACGCGAGATGAACGATGAACGGCACATCGACCGCCACAGGCCCCGGGCATTAGCACTGTGAGCTCGAACGCAGAGGCCTGAAGACTGAATTGCGAAGCGGCCTACCCCGCACCCCGCACCCCGCACCTCCCTTCCGCCGCCCGCCCCCCACGCACGATCGCCGGCGCGTCATCTCGGGCGTAGTCCTGCGGCTAATGCCCGCGGTTAGGTTAAGCTATCCTAACCGTGCGCGGAGCCTGTCCGCGCGGGAGCGGTGGCGCGCAGCGAGCTCGCACGACACGCACCTGCTGCCCCATCTCCGCCCTGGGACCTGGGTCCCGTGGTTGCCGCCGGACGGAGTGTGCGCGGGTCTTCCCATCCCGCCGCCGCCGCCGCCGCCGCCGCCGCACCCTGTGAGGTCCCCGCGGGCGCAACGGGCGACCGGCGTTCTCACACGCCTCCAGGCCCGTGGCGCGGTCCCCGCGACGGCGCAATCACGCGGCGCGGCGCGGGTCGGGGAGTGTAAGCTTGTGTACCCGTCACCCACAGTGCGCGGGGCCCCGCCGGGCTTCGTGAATGTCGCGCGGGCTGCTGGCTGGCAGTGGATGAGAACCGGGTGGGAGATGGCGAGGGTGAACGGCAGGTACTTGCCGGGTTGGTATCACTGCCTGGCGTATGTCAGTTGACCGCATGTGCAGCGTATGACATTGAGATGGTGCTTCCTGCCGCGGTCAAGGTTCGTGCATCTGTCTGCAGCACCCGTTCACCGCGACCTGCACCAGGACGCCACATTGGTTGGACCTTCAAGGTCCGGGTTCTGAGCGATCGAGGCCACCGAGCGATAAGCCCTGATACCAGTGCCGCACGTTGTCTGTCACCGGGGGTGGAGCATGTGTGCCATCGTTCGAGTGCCAACTGGTTGTCAGTGTCAGCGCCCGTTTTCGATGGGCAGCGGGTCGCGAGAGATCGCAACTTACGAGCGCATACAGTCCATGCTCCGTGCTTCGTGCAACGAACGCGCTTCCCTGCCACGCCGTCTTCGTGCGGTTTGTGGTCGAGCAGACTCGATGGTCAGGAGATGGTCAGAGCATGAAATGACGTCCGTGCCAACGCCGCATGCGGTGATACAGGCGCTCGCACGTGTGTACCAATATTCAAGATCTGAAGATCTCTCGAATCTTGGTCTCCTGTCTCGATTCCGTCTTGCAGCCCGAGACAAGCACAAACCAAGCGTCTCTGACAAGCTGTGTTTTCCGTTGAATTCGACATGACATGTGCAGCGTCTCTGTCTGAGTCTAGAACGCGAGGCACCGAGTCGGACCAACCTGCGTTTGGCGCACCCTTTTATCTCTCCGTTTATTGTTCGGAAAACAAGCCGACCCCAGTCCTGCAGCAGCTATACCTCCAGAGACACCCCCACATAACACCTACGCTCCGCACCCCTGATCGGAAACAAAAGCGCGTCCCTCGTGAAAAAGCGAAAGCCGCGCCCACACCAGGCTAGGCCGTGCACTAACGGGAGCGCGGACCATCGACTCCCTAGCGACATGAACGCGATCGAGCACGATCGCGGATCGGAAACGCCCCGGCACTCGACCTACAAGCAACAAGGCCGCCACCGCTCAGCTCGCCGCGGAAGCATCGGCCGCCCGGCGGCCGCGGTCGACATCTCCGTCCCGCGACCTGACGACCCGCGCCGCAGGCCGCGGTGGCCGAGTGACGTCGACGGCGCGGGCGGACGTCTGCCCTGCAGTGGCCGGTGCAGCAACAGTGGCGATCACTGCCCGCGAGAACTCGCAACGGTCGCGGGCCATCGTTTCACGTCGGGGGGCTCGAGGCAAGTCGGGAGGGCTTGATCCGCAAAACATATCACATGGGTCGTGCAAGCCCTAACTCCTGCAGCACTGTCACGACGGGCAACGGCCCAGCTTCGGAGCCCGAAAAGGCGTAGAAAAAGCCTGTCAAAGGTGTCTTTTCTGCAGCCTTTTGTGCGCGTGTGAAAAAGGCACTAAAATGGGCAATTTCTCTGTGTGATTTACGGGGTGCCGAAAACGATCGATAAAGAGACCTTTGGTACCCATTCCAATAACGCGCGTTACTTATCATTCGTACTCACTTGTTTGTTACTCACATACTATACACGTTCTATTGCCTTTACAATGAATTCTATTGTCTTTGTTCTGAGCACAGTATTCTGTCGTGCCAAAACATTCGCCCAAAACGTCACCTTTCAGGATACTCTATGACACACACAAACTTGACATAAAAGTTCGCCTTTCCCACCCTTTTTCACCCCTGGAAAAATAACTGCCGGAAATGACACCTTTGACAGGCTTTTTCTACGCCTTTTCGGGCTCCGAAGCTGAGCCGTTGCCCGTCGTGTGTTAAGCCGGGCGGTGTAGAGACGGCAGGAGCGAACCCGGCTCACGTTGTTCGAACGATGTGACTCAAGTCCAATCCGATCAACGTGTTTTGCTGCAAGGTCTGATGGTGCGGGTGTGCCAATTGCTGCCGATGAGCGTTCGAGCTCCCGCAGAGTCGGCGTTCCGCTGCGACACATAGTACAGCAGGAGGAGCACGGCCTATCTGTGCGAGAGACAAATTAGCAACGACCTAGGTGTACGGTAGGCCTCGTACCTGCACAGTCGACCTGATCTTTGATACGGCACCGACAGATGCGCCTGTGATGAAACGACCACGAACTCTGAGCTTTCGCACCTCTACGAAAATACAACACCCGCCACCTCCAAGGCTCTGCCACCGCCGTCGCACTCGCGATCACTGCACGCGGCGCCCCTGCCATCCTCGGGCGCTCCGTTCCCGTTCGCATCCCGAAGGCATCCCCAGCAGGCTAGCGTCGTCCGCGCGAGCGCGAGGCATGCCTCGCTCGCGGCGTGGCGTGCCTCCCCAGCGCTCAGCGCCCAGCAGCGTCGGAAGAGGGAAAGCGGCGCACACGGCCTCCCTTCATTTCCGACCGCCCTCGCGCTGGCCCGCACCGAGCCTCCGAGAGTCGTCCGAGGTCTCGTCGTGCGGAGTCGGGCGCGTGCGGTGAATCCGTCCCTCTCTCCATTCTGGGGGGTGCGCGCCCGCGGCGTCCAGGCGCGAGGCTCCGGAGTCCGGGCTGGACGACGATCGAGCTGAGCTCGGTCGGCGCTGCGGGATCGGACTGAATGGTGGGGAAGAACTCAAAGTGCGCAGCAGCGGTGCGGGGTCGCAGCCAACGGGAGCACGCGGAATCGCCGCCCGGGCGCATCGGGATCGGGCGAGCGCGCTACGGGCTCTCCCGGTGCGGGGTAAATCGAAAGTCGATCATCCCGCCTCGGGAGCTTCGCGGCTCGCCCGGGCCGCCGCAAGGACCGCCGCGCGCCCATTGGCTGCCGGGCGCATTGCGCACTCGCTCATCTTGTGTTGATTCCGCGCGGTGCGGCTGCGGCGATATCATTACGCAGCGGGCGCGGCCATGCTCCAGAGCCAGGCGCGCCTTCGTGTCAGCATTCGCGTGAAGTTCGAGCTGTGTATCCCCATGGTCCGAGCGTGCGCCAGCGACACCTTCAACTCACTGGCGGCCTCCGCCTCGCTCACGGTCCCGGGAGGGAGGCGGTCCCAGCAAGGCGGCCGGTACCGCTCACCTGACGACCCGCCGTCTGCGTCGCGCGTCCGGGTTCTCAGCGCGCACCGTCACCCGCGCGCGCGCGCGGCGCAGACATGGGTGCCTCGCCGCCGTAAATAGCCCTCGGGCTCTGTGTCCTTCGCAGAGCCAGAACCTTGAAGGCTGCCGGGGCCAGTCTGAGCGAGGAACCGCGAGCGAAGTGCGGGGTAGAGCAGGAAAACGGCACACGCTGCGCGATCAACAGCCTCCGCGTATACTGCGCGATGACGGTCCTATTGGGCTGTAACACCGAACCCCCACGGACACGAACGGCCTCCGCGGGGCGGCGCGTTATCCGAGCCCAAACGGCCCAACGTACGTGCCCGTTTACCACCGCGTTAGCCCAAGCAATCCGTCTGGCGACCGTGGCTGCCATGCCCGTGCCCAACCCATGCGCTACTCGCACAGCGCTCGTTCATTTCCGTGAGCAACCATCACCACACCACGTCCTAGAGCCGCATCGATCTGAGCGAAAAGTGCAGACAGGCACGCTGGGCGGAGGGCGGAGGGCGCACCGCGGAGCCTGGGCGGGACGCGTCCGGAGGCGCCGGCGGGCGTCCCGGGATAAGTTCGCGTTCGGCAGGCGGACGACGGCGGAGCGGGACGCGACGCGGCGGGGCCGTCCGCACTTGAAGTGCTCCTTAATGCCCACGCGTCCCATCTGCGTCATCCGCGCCGCGCCGCGCGCACGGCGCAGACGCACCCGTGTCGGGAGCAGAGCAGGAGGGGGGGCAGCACGCGCGCGCGCGCCGAATCAGGGCGTATCAACCGCAATCAGCTGCGAGCTCCCGGGCCCGGATCTTGAGCTGGGCAGTTTTTTTTCGTTCGGTTGTCGCCGGCGAGCGCGTAGGGCGCATCTGTCGTCCAAGCTCGTATGCGCTGCCACACTGCGGACGGCGGAGAGCTGTCGCTGTCGGCGCTGTTGCACGATGAAGCATGTGCGTGAAGCTTGAACCGTGCCCAGCCGTGTCTCGCCGCCGCGCGCTCGTCCTTTCCGCTCCTCTTTACTCCTCCTTTACATAAATGCCCAGAACATAGCTCAGCAGCGATCTAGTGACAGATGAGTGCCTGCCTCGCGTGTCCCTCGGCGGCTTCGTGCGGCCCGCGGCCCGCGGATCGCCGGGGAGTCGGGAGTCGGGAGTCGGGAGTCGGGGCACCGCGCTCCCGCATCACGACGTCGGTTTCGCAGGATGGCGCGTTGCAACTTGCGGCTCGGGCGGAGAGCGAGGAGATGAGAAGTTCGTCCGACGGCCCCGCGGCGGGGGTTGCCGCGGTGTGCCTCGCAGCAGGGCCAAGCCTGCTGACGCGCACGCCGACGTCGGGAATGGGCTTGCACCGTGGGCCGGGAGCGTTGGACGTGGTCGGGCTCGAGGCTGTTGGTTCGAATATGGCTCACCGTGTCCGGGGCACCACACGACAGCGTACGGTGGTTTCACTTGGACGACCGGCGTGCGCAGGCCAGCACTTCGTGCGCATGGAGGCACGGCGTGCGAGCTTCTATTCCCGAATCCCGACCGCGGCGAGGTGAGTGCTGACGCGGACGGGCGCGCTGACGTTACCGGACTGCGCCCAGGGTAGTCCCGCGGGAAACGTCTTCCTCGCCTTGAGAGCAAGCACTCACTCTGCCATCTCGGAGAACGAGTGGCGTGGCTGCAGCCTGTAAGCAGGTGTCCGCGGCGGTCGACGAGTGCATGCGGGCGCATATGTGATACTTATTACGGAAATCGCACCTGGTCGCGAAGCGAGCTTATGAAGCGACGCAGGGAGCGGGTCCCGCGAACGCACGTTCGGAGGCTCGTCCCGGCGGGCATGCGGTGGCTGCAGGACGTCGACGGCTGCACAGACAATAAAGTCGTCAGCTCGTGCACACATGCCGAAGCTCGAGAGTGCTCGGCAATGCGGCTGACCGACATATCAAGACATACCACCGCGCTCAAGCACGCAACGCTACAGCGACTCGGCGAGCACCATGATGGACGGCGCACCGCGCGGCCCAGGCAGAAACCCGACCGCACCGGCGTATACGTAGGGCGGTAAGCACTGGTAAGCATTAATGAACGTTGAACGTTCTGAACATCGAACGGGCCTGCTCGCCCGGGTCGCTTGGCGATGCAAGAATTTGCGCAGCGCCTGTCGGCACCAACAGTGCGCACGATCAGCACGGGCGCACGACCGTCGACAAACCACGCACCAAACGCGGCCTAGCGGCGCGCGCCGTTAATGACCGACCCGGGTCTCGAGGACGACGAAGATGGATGTCGACTTCGAAGGGCGCGTACGTACGTGGACGCCCGGCTGGCCGCGCCGCGCGGCATCTCCGAGTCCACGTGCGCCGGGGGCGGGCGGGCTGACATCAGCGCCTACTCACCGCCGGCGCCAAGCTGTGCTGCAATTGGGTGCCTGCCTTCCTTCCGCTGAACGCGAGACTCCGCGGCGGGGGGCGGGGGGCCTGTGCGTTCGGTGTAGAGCGAACGTCGGGGGCACGCCGTGCGGTTGACGGGAGGAGGGAAGCGGGGGAGGAGACGCTGCCAGGGCGCGCGGGGTTCGAGCTCCGATAAGTATGTCGCCCGTAAGTATACATATGCAAGCAGGTGCGCATTACAGCTCGATCGCCCCGCGGACGTCGGGCTTCGGAGGCGGAGCCACGCACAGACAGCCCGACGGGCGAAAGACTCGAGAGTGACACGGACGACGGCACGCACGGAATGGACGTCGGTCGACGCCGACGCCATTGTTCTTCAAGAGGCCGACTTCGAAGAAGGCCGGCTCGAGGCCGCGTGACGCCGTCTGCGGCCTAGTGCGGGGTAAGCAATCGCTAGTGCCCCCCCACGGTAATCATGGAGGTGGCAGTCTGGCCACACTCGAGCACCCGTGCCGGATCTGCACGCCCTCCGGTCCCTAGGCCTCCGGTCTTCCCGTCGACCCCTGCACCGTCCCTCGTCCCTGCCTGCCTCGCACGCGGGGCGAGTGCGGGCCCGCGGGGGTCATTGTAGTGCATCGACGCTGCGGCCCTCCCCCTGCGCCCTCGGAGATGCTGAGAGCAGAGAAGCCGGGTTTGCACGCGCACCGGCGACAGCACGCGCAGGTCCGCGGCGACAGAGGGGGAGAGCGCGCACTGATCGTGAAAGTGCAGAGCTCCAGCTGCCCAGCATCAATCACCCGCACGCGTCTGGACTCTGGAGCCCGCGGACATAACACATTCGATCGGGCACGACGCGATACGAGGTACACATGACGATGTGTGCACGCGCGTACGTCACCGAGAGCGGGATGTGCGAGGCCTGCGTGAGCTGCGAGGTTAACGACGGTAATGAACGGCGTAACTGGCCGGAACTACGTACGTACGTCATCGCAGTGGTCGCGATATGACGTCGTGCGCGAACAGAGCTCGCGCGACGAGGGCGAGGAGCGGCGTGGGGGGGTGGCGGTCGAGAGCGGTGCTTGTGTGTGCGTTTGGGAGGGACATTGCCCAGCGGGGACGATAGCACGCGGCACACCGGGAGCCGGCGTGTGCCTGCGGGGGACAGCTGCCTCTCCGTCAGCGAGCGCCGGCGACTGAACTCTGTCAGTCAGTAGCTGAGAATTCGTGAGATGCGCTTGATGGAACGGAGTAGCAGCGAGCAAATCATGTGTATCAGCATGGCTGAGTGAGTAGAGTTCGATGGACGACAGGCACGCCGAAACACATGAATCCGCTCGGGGACGGGGCGTCCACGAAGCCCCCCGTACATCTCGCCGAGGCACCGAGCCCTGTGCGCCGAGCGATCTTGGCGTCATTCGAGTCCTCCCGCTCCGCATCGCAGATGGCGTCGCGAGCACCGAGCACCGGCGGGGGCGTCGCACGTACGCTGGCAGTGCGCGAGGGGGAGCGGGGGAACGGGCGACCCCGCACGACGGCCGGTGTAGCTTGTTGGACGTGCGCGCGCCCCGCGCGAGGGGGATGGCGTCGCGTACGGAAAGCCGAGGGCTTGTCCCGAGCTCGAGCCTGAGCGCTTGAGCTTCGCTGCACCATGCCGTCCCCTGCGCGCACGTCGGACCAACGGCGGTCCAGTGAGCGTGCCCAGGGCGGGCGCGGGAGCTGGGAGAGGATATGTCCCCGGGGAGACTTGACAGATAGCCAGATGCAGATGCCCCGCGCGCGCACGATCGCAGCTGACGACGGGAGCGTGCGATTGGCCGCGCACGGGGGACCGTCCAGCCCCTCCCCCCGCGCCGGTCGCGCAGATAGCGGAGCGGGGAAAGACGAGAGCCTGTACGTATGTGTGTGCGCGCTGCTGTACATGCGTCGGAGAGGGTGCGTGCGCACCCACCGGGGTGCTGGCGTGGGCGCGCACGGGCGGACCAATCGCGCGCGCGTCTGGGCAGGGGGCGCGGGGCACACGACGCCGGGCGCGATAGCGCGGAGGCGCCCGCCTGCGAACCCGTGCGCGCGAGGGCCAATCGCGCGGGGCCGGCCGCTGGAGGGGACGGGGGGAGCGAATGGGGAGCGTGGGGGGAAGGGCGTGGGGGCCACGCCGGACGGAAGCGGGAATGGACGGTGCGGGTTCTGGGCGAGGCTATCAGTGCCCGTCGGGCTCCGCGAGGGGGAAAGAGAAGAGAAGCGGACGGCTGTGGGGCGCGGTGTGAGCGGAGGAAGAAGACGGGTATATGGTCTGGCGATGGGTGGTGCGATCGGCGGTGTGTGTGTCGATGAATTTGGTCTGGCGCTGTAAATCGCGAAAGTGAAGTGAGAGCGCGAGTGGGTACGGCGAGTTGTTCGCGTTAACTGCGAGCAGGCGAAGAGGCTAACGGAACGCTTGATTCCGCACGAAGTACGGAGGCCACGGGTGCTCTGCGCGGCGAGCAGCTGGGGATGGGTGCGGAGCAGTGGAGGAAGGACTGCGCGGAGAGCCTGGCCGCGAAGCGTGCGCACCCAGGGCACCCCACGGCTTCTGCGCCGTCCGTCGAGGCCCAGAGCCCCACCGCGGGGCGACCTCGTTAATCGCCGGGAGTGGCAGCCAAGTCGCCGGGACGGACGACGGGCCCTCGCGGGGTTGCTCGGCTTCCGCCAGGATATCGGTGCGGCGTGCAGAAAGCGTCCGCTGCGCTCGGTACCGCTTCTCCCGAGCTCTCCTCCCTTCGTCGCCGGCAAGCCCGGGGCGATTGGGCTCGATCGCGAGCCGGGACCGATGCCCAGCGCGGCGGGAGGGATAAGTCGGGATAAGTCCCCGGTTCTAATTCACTGGCACGTCCAGCGGGATAGGTCGATTGCCAGAAACGTACACACGGCCTTCGTGAAGACGATGCGCTCACAGCGCGCGTGCGTGGGGCGGCCGCCTCGGATCCCCATGCTGTCCTGGTGCATTTCAATAGCCCTTCCGGGCGCTGCGTGCAAAGCAAAGCCTTCGGGCACGCTCGAGCGGGCGGTGAACTGATGACGGCACCCGACAGCCAGAGTACTCATCGCGTACTTACCGCCGGCGGGGAAGGCGGATAACATGCCCGGTCATCGAACTGGACGTCGAAATCGCCGGAGGACTGTGTACGTGTGGTCAGCGCCGCGTCAGCCTGCTTGTCGCGCGTAGCTAGCAGCGATCGAGGACATGGAAGACGCACTGCGCTACGAGCCCATGCAGGGACGCGACGCCCTCGGTCCACCGGCGGAGGAACGAATGTGGCGCGCCCTGGCCACACCACTGGGGGCAAATGCGGGGTCAGCCAATGGCAGCGTGCGGATGGGGCGGGCGGGCGGGCGGGGCTGGCTGGTTGGCCGGTCGGGCGCGAAGGAGTGCGGGGTCGAAGCGAAGAGCGAGGGCGAGGAAGGCGATCGAGCGTCGAGGGCGACGCGCAGGACGCTGCTCGGCCCACGGTCGCCGGCGGACGTCCGCGTCGATCTCCACCCGCCGCGGGCGATCTGCGGGCACGACGCGTCCATCCGTGCGCCTCGCCGTGCGCCCGCCCGCCAGCCCGCCTCAACAGCTGGCGAGGGACGGGCGGGCGTCCCGTCGTGCATTTGTCAGAGGCAGAGTATGGTTAGTCACATACCGGCGACTTGAAGGACTGAATGCGGGCGGGAGCGCGCGTACCTACCGCGCGCGCCCCCGGTCGGGGACAGCCCGACACTTCCGTCGTTCTGGACGGGCGGGCTCGCGACCTGTGCCCGGCCGGGAGAGACGAGACTGGAAGTGGCTAGCTGGCCAAGAAGCACCGTAGGCCGCTGCGTCATCGCGCCGGCCACCCAACGTCAAGTCAACGCCCCGAGGAGACGATGACGGCGGCCCGGCGCCCTCGCAAACTCCCGAGCGCCCACCGTCCGCGCCTGAAAGCCTGATGCCCGGAGGCGGCGCTCCCTGCAGGGCGGGCCAGCGCCGCGCGCGCTGCCCTGCGCGTAGTAACCGTGCGGCCGCGTCGGATACGCTATCTGCTAGCTGCTAGCCAGCTGGCCGCCGGCCCTTACGTCCTCGCGTCAGCCGTCGTCGTCGTCGTCGTGCACGACCCTGGGCGCGTTGACCACGACGTGCGGGGCGTTGCGAACTTGCCACAGCTAGTGGCCCTGGCTGCAGCGGCACATGTGGCTGCCAGAACGGTCGCGCCGCTCGTTGCGCTCGTCAGGCCTTCAGGGCGCACGCGGGCGTTGATTCCGCAGGAGAGGACGACAGGCATGGCGGGTGTTTGTGAGGCCTTGAGGCGCCGCAGAAGAAGGAGAGGGCTGAACGGGACTGAAGAAGGAACAGCACCGTTCGGGCAAGGCGTTGCGGGCTGCAGCTCCGCGACGTACGGGCCTTGTGGCGCCGTCGAACAACGTGTGTCGGACTGATGCCAGGCAGAAACGGAAGGGCGAGCGGAAGGCTGGTGGTGCGCATGGCAGCCTGGCGATACTTGAGCAGCGTCGAGCTCCCGACAGGGATCCACCCAGAGTGGCACTGGCGGAAGGCGGAAGGGAGGGCGGCGGCAGGCCCGGGCCGCGGGGAGGACGAAGCGAGCGAGTGAGGACGCGCGAGCGCGAGGAGACGGTCTCAGACCGGTTGGCGACGTGCGGAGGGGCCGAGGGTCTGAAACTTCAAACGAGCGGGGAGGGGGGGCTAACGGACTGCGCGAATTGCCTCCGCTAATGTTTTGCCTCCGTCCACCGTGCCTCGGGCGGTGGGCGACAAGACGGGCCCAGGGCACCCTAGGCCACCGCGCGCTCTCCACGTCTTGTCAGCGTGTGCGCGGCGAGCTTGTTCGAGTTGAGCGCGATCTTCTTGAAGACCCGCGTCGCGTCGCCTGGCGGGCGCGCGGCTGATCGACGCACCCACAAAGCCACGGGACAAGACGAGAAGCCCCGGCGTGCTCGCGTGGTTGCGGAGGCGGAGGGTTCTCCACCGTCCAGGAGACGTGCGGCCGGCGTTCGGACCCCGCCAGATTGGACACTGAGTAGTCTTGAGTAGCACACTCGCTAGTACAGCAGACGGGCCTTGCCGCGCCGCGGAGGTACAACCGAGACAGCAGTCCCGCTTGCAGCCAGTCCCGCCGTCGCGTCCGTGGAGAGAACGTCTCCGCCACAAGCAGAGGCCTGATGGGACCAAGAGTCGAGAGTGCTAAGCAGTGGCAGCGACGCGACATACCCGGGGCATCTGCACCGTGCAGGGCCCCCAGCTCCCCCGTCCGCCTCCCGACGACTCGATCTACCAATGGGAGGGTTTCGCGCGCGACGGGAAGGAGCGACGACAAGCTCAAGCTCGCTCGCCCGAGATGCGCGCGTTGCAGCGTCCCCCGACAAGTCCCCTTGCCTCCAACCCCTGCCTACAGCCTGAGCCTCAAGTAACAGGTTGACGGGGCCTGAGACCGCGGCTGATGCGACCGGGGCGGGGGGAGGCGACGCCGGCCCGCGCGCGCACGCGACGAGAGGGAGCTGATTCCTGCAGAGCCTGAGACGAGGGGTTTCTCCGAGAACCGAGCGCGAGCGCGTCAGGTGTAAAGTCTAAACATCTAAGTGGCTCGTCCGTAGCGTGGCGGCGGCGGCCCCCGGTGCGGGCTGGCCAATGGGTGCCATCAGTAGAGTGCGGGGCTCCGATGTTCAATACGGAACGGGGGCGCGGGCTGCTCGGGTGCGATGTGGGGTGAGCAGGATCTCGAGCTAAGTAGAAATGAGGGTTGAACGTGAACGTTGAGCTTTGGAACGATTTTAGTCCCGACTAGAGAGCTCTAGCCTATAGAACGACGCGTTGGCTTCGGTGACGGTGACGATTGCGGGAGTTGGCACGGGAGCCCGAGCACTCTGCGTGCAGAGAGGTGCAAGCATGCCTGTTATGCTGCCCGACCTCAGTCAAAAGACGCCTCCCGGATTTCTGCATGAAACGAAATTCACCTCGCTTTGAGATTCAACGTTCACCCGTCTGAATTCCTCCCTAGACCTGAGGCTGCTAGAGTCGGCCGCCGCCAGCAACTAGCCAGTCGCGCTAGTGCGGATCGCGCGGTATGCAGGTGAACCGACGGCCCCCCGCCCCCCGCTAGCGACGGCCCCAGATGCGCAGGCGAGCATGCAGGGGGGCGAACTGGGGAGTTGTAGCATTCCGCCAAGCATCCGCGCGGTGCAGCAAGCGTGCGCTGCGCAGCCGGCTGCATGTGGGCGCCTTTTCTGGGACCGACGGAGCGGAGGCTTCGTGACCCCGAGGGCGAAGCTAGTCTTATCGCTTTTCAGCCCCAGATCTGGTGAGGTTTGAGACCGTCTCTGACGACGTGAAGTGTGCGAGGGACGGGGGATGAAACCCAGCTAACTACTCGACTGAAGCCTGGGATCGCGGGCGCGGGCGGGCACTGGGCACACGTGAATGGGGATGCGGGGCAGAGGTGAGGTCCGGACGTACGTGATAGTCCGGGTGGGGTCGTATGTCAGAGAGCGGGGCCACGGACACGACGCCCTGCGCGTCCGCACTAAACGGGCGGCGCATGGAGGTTGCGTGGAGGGCTAATAGACCGCACGTGTCGGGACGAAGCGCCGCGTGGGCGGCAACGCGGACGTAGGCCCCTCGCTGCCGCACTCGTGCCCGAGCTCGAGGCACGAGAGATCGTCCGAGGGAGACGCATTTGGACGAAGGACGAGCAGCGATGCGCGTAAGTACTTACTCAATCGCGACGCGCGCGTGCGGACGATCTCGAACCCGAGGTGAGTGGCAGTGGCGCGAGTGCGACGCCACACGGACGCCCGTTTGTCCCAATCCGAAGAGACCCACGGGAAGCAGTACCGCGGGCAAGCCGGCGTAGCGTCGCGCGGAGAGGCTATAGGTTGGGAGCCGCGCCGTTCCGCCCTCCGCCCGCCCCGTCGTCAAGATCACGTACGACGGGCCGTCGCGCGCGACGATCGTCGCCGGCGGAGTGCGGGACGGAGCTGGGCGCGTGCACACCGCGCAAGCTCGCGTTCGAAGCTCGAAGCCGGGACCTGGGCGTTCTCGTGTGGCGGCTTGGCCACAGCGGCCCCCGGAACGGCGGGAGAGCTGGGCTCGCGCTACTTTCCTGTGGGATTCCGAGCGCGCGGGGGTGCGTGGTGCGACACGGACAATCGCGCGCCGATCCGGGCGCGTGCGTCCACGCAGCGCGGCGGGCTGCATTCTCGGATCGGCGCACGGCGCGGTCGGAGAGACGGCGGCGGACGTGGACAGGAGAGACGCGGGGGCGCGGCGCGCGCAGAGTTGTCGGCGAGCGGGGTGAGGGTGGGGGGCTGTAGCGCTCTTGCCTCGGAGGGAGGCTCGGGAGCTCACAGTGCGAGCCCGCGAGCGTGGCGGGAGAGCGGAGACGGTGGTAAGCGGTGGACATTGGTGAGTGGGCGTGCGAAGTACATAAGTAATCGTCTGACAACGTCATGATTAATAGAGAGCGGGCGAGGGGGATCGTCGCGGACGAAGGAGGAAGGCGGGGGCGGGCCCGGGACGGTCGTCCGAGAAGCACGCGGAGGCTAGGAACGGGTAGAGGAAAACAGACATGGGCGTATGCGCGTGAGGGGGGCGGCGAAGATGAAGCCGGCAACGGAAATCAAGTGGATGGGAGAACGTGTGGTTGGGCGATTGCGGTGGGTGGGGACGGGATTGAGAGGGGGAACCAAACCCGCAGACTGCAGGATGTCGCGGTGTGGCGATGGCGGAGGAGACGTCAGTATCAGTGACGCGGACGAGTGGTGGTTGCTGGCAGACTCGATGGATGGATCGCAGGAGAGCATTCTGCATGAGCCGTGAGATCGATGAGAGGCCTGTGAAGACAGCAGTTGGACGACAGCAAAAGGCATCGGGGACGAGGGACCGATGAGAGCATGATAGGACGAACGGATCATGATGGACGGATGGGCGAGCTGTGGCCAGAGCGAGTGTGATAGTTGCTGAGCACGCTCGGGACAGGAGAGAGCGGATGGGAGCATGGCGGGAAGGAGAGGCTCCCATTGGCTGCGGGGATGTGGGGAACGCGGGGGAGGATGGGACGAGGACGGGCGGCGGGAGCGGGCGTTGCGCCGGGGACGAGCATCCGGGCGAGGCGGAGAGCAGGCGGGGAGGAGCGCGGGAGCTGGGCCGACGCGCAGCGATAGGATCGGGCGGGGGAGCGCGTGGGGAGCGCCGTCCACTGGAGATGCCCGGGCGCGCGCCTGACCGGACGCCGACAGAAAATCCGGGGCAGGCTGCAATTCCCCGATGTCGCCCCGCGCAGACGCCTCGCCGGGCCGCGCTGCGGGCACAGAGCGCGCCTCTTCGCGCGCAGCGGAGTGTGGCAGACACAATTGCAGCCAGGGCGAGCGCGCTCTCGCCATAGACAGCCATCCATCCATCCATCCATCCATCCACATAAGTAGGCAGGGCATGCAGCACGGGCAGCACGCACAGGCAGCGGGCACGTAATCGCAGCGGAAAAACAGGATTGGCCAACAGCGGGCGCCCCCCGGCCTGGCCTTCCAGCCGCTCGCCTCCAGGGCGCCATTGGTTCGGCAAGGGGAAATCGGATCGGTGTCTTGTGCGGGCGGCTCAAGGCGGCCAATGAGACGTGATTTCCGAATCGGGTTTCCCCAACCGAGATCAGATCTCTCGTCTTGAAACATCCCCCACGCGCTCCCCCGCACAAAATAAATAATAAACTAAATCCGCGCGGGGGGCGTAAGGGCAGGGTCTGTTATAAGCCCGGCAGGAGTTCGCTCCGTCCCTGCCCCGACAGACCTCCCCTCCGCCGACAGCATGGACACCGTCGACATTCCCTTCGACTCCATCTGGTGTCTCGTCTGCTCTCGTCAAATCGTGCCCAAACGCCTCCGCGTTCCCGTCGACCCTCAGCCTACCCCTGCCCCGCCCGCCTCTCCTACTGCTCTAGGTAAGCCGCCCCGCGCTTCCGACCCCCTTTCCCCCATTCTTAGTTCCGCCCTGCAGCGTCCAACGCTGCTCAGCTACATGATGTTCCGCCGCGCCTGGCTCGCGGCAAGACTGGCACCATCCATCCTCGTGCTCAGGGCCTCGTCCACGGTACCGGCCGCGTGAAGCCCAACGGCACCATCAAGCGTTCGCCGACAAAGGACACCCACGACTCGAAACCCCCTCCCCCCGCCCCCAAGTCGAACACTCCCATTCGTCACCGCACTGTCATCGACCAAACCCCCGCGCCTCTCTATTGCTCCGACGAGTGTCGCCTGGCCGACCTCCAGTCCATCCACGGCGCCATCGACATCAAGTACAACCCAGAGCGTTGCGCGTCCCCCCGTCTCCCTCCCGTCCCACCAAACTCCTACATCGACGGGCCCTCGTCGCTTGCAGACAGCGACTCGTCTAGTGGTGCGTCTCTCGAGTCGCGCTCCTCCATCGCGTCCCCCACCACCACCACCACCACCACCACCACCCCTGCCGTCCCGCGCGCGGCATCGCCCACGGGCGACCTGCACCAAGACGTCTACGCGCGCATGTCCGCCATCTACGGTTTTGCTCCCCTCCCTCCACCGCCGCCCTTCTCCAGCAGGCCAAAGAAGGCCGAGCCAGTCGTCACCCCCATGGAAGGGGGTATCATGATGGCCGCACGTCGCATTCAGGCCGCGCTTTGCCCGGAGAAGCCCCCCAAACGCTCTTCGTCGTGGGGCATCCCAGTGCACCACGACCCGACACAAGACAACAAGCCCATTCCTGGCTGGACCGACGGTTCCCAAGCGTGGCGAGAAAGCGTGTATGGCATCCCCTCGCAGCGCGCCACCCGCGCCAGTCCGGAGGAAGCCGCAATCATTGCGCAAGGCTCTTACGCCAGCCCTCACCGGTCGTCGCGCGGCGTCGTCTCGACCATGGGCGAGGGCAAGCCTGCGACCGAAGTCCGTCCTAGCGCGTCTACTTCCGCACTCCCCTCTCCTGCCCTCGACCGCTCCACGCAAGAGCTCTACCGTCAGTACTCCGCATCGTTCATGCGCCGGTCTGAGTCGCGCAATTCTGTTCCACGTGCATCCACCCTCTCCACCTCTCCCACTGGTTCAGCGCGCGAGGTGTCCATCCTGAAGCCCGGTGCCGAAGGTCTGCTACTCGTCCCTGACGTCAAGATGCGTCGCGTCAACTCGGGCATGTCGAGTACCGACGGGAGCTCAGTCGCATCGTGGGGTAGCACGATGGTCAGGAAGCGTAGCCCACTCAGTCGGCAGAACAGCGACGCCAGCGTGGACTCCGTGACCACGGAGAGTGACGAGGACGACCTTGAGGCTGCCTGCTCGTTGCCCACCTCTCGGCCATCCAATAGTGCGTACTTTGTCGCATTCGCACTACGTTTCGAGACTTACGACTCCCCTAGACCGCACTTGGAGCTATGCATCGGAGAAGTACACGTATCCGATTATGCGCGTCGCTCCCAAGAAGGTCAAGCGCATCGAGCGGCAAGTCATCGACGGTGTGGAGCAAGACGTCGAGGTCGAGATCCTTGTGGAGGAGCCCATCAAGCGTCTCTTCCTCTTCGGCGGCGCTCGCGATTAAATGCAGAGGGCCCGTGGCGGTAGGCGAAATATCGCCGTCCGCCTCTCAGGTCACCCATCCTGCGTCGTTAATACTGCACAACTTGCATACCCCCTGTCGATACCTGGATACCTCGCCGCCGCCCATACCCATCTGCATCGCATTGCCCGTCACCGTCACCACCTGCATCCTGTCTGCACCTCGCATCGCATCATCGCAAGACTGTCGCCGCTCATCGTTTGCTCTCGAAGGTCGTTTCCCCCCTGCCGTACCCGACTCCATCCTACCCTATCCGCGCCCTCATAACGACTATCCTACGGCCATCAATACTCGCTCGTCGGCCTAATCCCCCAACCGCGAACGCACAAAATGTCAAATATGCTGTGTATACTATCTGTACCACCACTGCTTCTCGGGTTCGGGTCTTGGGCGCACCCCCCGGAGTCGGGCTGCGCGCGTGCCCCGCCGCACGTCTCCGTCCCCGTCGTCGCCCCAGCCGACCACGCGGACGTGTACATTGTCGTGTATCGGTAATACGCTCGCTCACCGTCTCACTCGTGGTCGCTCCTTTGGTCTCATCGGCTCTCTCGTCTCATCCCTCTCTTTCCGGGTCCGGATTTCTCTTGGTCGGGCTGTGTACGAGTAGTTATATTATTGTCTCCTTCCGCTTCGTTGTGCATGTTATCCCTACCTCGCTTTGCTGCCGTTCTTGGTTGTTCTCGTGTACTATTATCTCATCCCATCACGCACCATACCACACCACGCTTCGCGCATAGTCATTATCATCGTCGTCCCCCACACGCATTCTCCTGCATTTGCATCACCATTGGCATAGCGCATACTCCGCACGCTCTCGATGATATAGCCCGAGGACACCCATAGTCAACAACACCTGAACGCTCGCCATGTCAATTAGTACGATACCTTCATGTACACACCGGTACGATAGTAATGCATCCATCATAGTTGATGTTCAACTGCTGCGTGTGCGCGTGTGACAACCGAATGGTCTGGATGGCCGCAGTGCGGAGTGCGTTTGACTTGCAGCTTGAAGAATGGGCGAGCTCGGCGGTTCGACCCCGCGTCTGCGTCTGGGCTGCTGTCTTCGCGCGCGACGCGATCCAACCCCTCACGTCCGCAAAGCATGCAGCTTCGGTCAGCAGCGAGCGCAACGTTAACCCAAAACCAACGCTGCATGCGCGCGTCAACGGCCACGCGCCGCCGAGGGTGCAAACCGGCCCCAAGTACCACGAGCGCCCGAACGGCGCCCGCCCCGCGGCCTTCTACGTCGGTCGCGCCCTGGGCCCCACGCAGGCGTGACTGCTGAACAGCTCCTCCAGGGCTCGAGCGAACGAGGTCGGGGAGAACTTTGCAAGCTCGGCCTGATCGTGGGTTCCGGCGTGCGGAGGCCTGACGTGCGGCTGGAATGGAGCGCGTTCGAGGCTCGAGTTCGTTGCGAGTCGTCGCGCGCACGGCGAACGCAGCTACACCCCTACACCGCGCGAGTCAGACTTGGGAGGGGGGTGGGGATGGAGACCCTCACCGACTCGGCTTCCCCACCGACCCCAGCCGGCGTGGAGGCCGTCTGCGGAGACGGTTTCGCCGTCGATCGCGCGGTGGAGCACTGGTGGACTCGAGTCGTTCGTGCGCGCGCTGCGCTACGCTGGCCGAACCCCGTTGCTGAGCTGCCAGTGACTCTGCGCACGGCCCACAGGGGTGCGCCGCGGGCGGGAGGCCCGGGTTCGGGTGGCGATGGGTGTTTGAGTTTGAGCCGCGCCCCTGTGCGTGCGTATGTTTTTCTCGTTTGGGAGGTTTCAGGATCGGCGTCGTGACTCCCCTTTCGAGCTTGGAACGAGCTTGTTGAAGTTAGGGGGAGGAGAGGGTGGTGTCTGCGCGATCGCGCGCAGGTTGCAAAGCGCTCCACGGTGCACCGTGATCGTGCACACCTCCCGGAAGCGCGGTTGGAGCGCGAAAGACCCGTGACGGACAAGTCCGCTACGGGGACTTGTTCGCGCGCGACAAGTCCAAGCTGTCCCAAGAGTTAACGACGGCGAGGCGGAGCTCGGGGACAGCTAGGGCTCCCGAGGCGTGCGGGCGTGCTCGCCCGGTGACGTCACCGCGTTCGAGGTCAAACCGTTCGAGCGCGAGTCGCGACCGTTCAGCGACGTCCGACACCGCGCGGTCGCCGTCCACGCGGCACGCACAGCAGCTTTTCAGCCGGCACCGTTCGCCCTCCGGAGCTGAAATGGTCCCGGCGTTTCGTGCGCCTCCGTCGAGCGCTGCGCGCGCGCGCGAGCACGCACTGATCCACGCGGCGCGACTTGGCCTCGCTCGGAGCCGCGCGCTGCCACGACGACGACGACGACGACGAAAACGCGACGGGGCTCGACGCGGTCCACTCCTCCTCCTCCCAGCGTGCGCGGGTGCGGTGCGTGCGTCTTTGCCTGCATGCGTCTTTGCAGGTCTTTGCGTGCATCGTGCATCGTTCACGTTCAGCTGCAGCCAACGCGGCGGGCTTCCCGCCCGTTCCTGTCCGCCGCACGCCGCACGCACGCCGAGACCCGGACCCGGGCCCCGCTGCGGGCGACGGTGAAGCGATCGAGCAGCGCGGGCGTCCTGACGATCGGGCGGGGCGGGGGGCGGAGCGCCCGGTGGTTGAGGTTCTGAGCGCCGAGCGCCCTTTGGCGTTCGCGGTTTTCGAGGCGTGCGGGCCCGGGATGGAAGGCGGGGGCGTCGCCGGTCGGGCGGGCGGCGCGAGAGATGCGGATGGCGGGATGCAGATAGCTATACTAGGTTGGATTTGCGCACTAAAAAAGGTGCGCCGCGCGCGCCCGCGCGCTTTCTCCAGGTCTCGGTCTCAGGCGCCTGGCGCGGACTCGGGCTCGGGTTGGAGCGTGGCGGGAGGACCGGGGTGTTAAGTATAAGTATCGGGTGCCTGGCACATGAAAGCAGCTGACGGTCGAGTCCGCACGGAGCCGTTGCACCAGGCGAGCCGTCTGGCAAAAAAACATCGACGTGTTCGCGCGCGCGCGGTGGGCACGAAGATCCTATGTAGGGCTCGGCGGAGCGGGCGAGGATCCGCCGCCGTGCGATCGATTGTGCACCGTGGATCCATCGCTGGTGGCCATTCAGAAAGACGAGTTCGCAGATCACACGTACGGCCGACCGAACGTTCGAACGCACGGCCCTCCGCCAGTCGCGCCGCGCCCTCCGAGATCGCCGCCCCGCACATGGGCCGCGCTGCCCTCCAGGGCGGGCGGCGCAGAGGGGGCCTCGAACCGGCCGCCGCTTCCACAGGTCGATCGGGGGGGCGCGGGGCGCGGGCCCAGGGCGGGGCGGGCACTCGCCCGATGCGGGTCCGGCGAGCGGGTGGGCCGGCGTCTTAAGTCCGTAGCTGAAGGCGATTGGTGGAGACCATGCACAATTTTACTGGTCAACTTTACAAAGTTAGACGGCGGCGCGGCGCACCAGTATTGCAAGACGGTTTCTACAGAGCTTCTACGCCGCAGGTTCAGACTTCGCGTAGTACGGTCTCGACCGCGCGTTCGGCTTTGGCGTACGCGCCGCGTGGGGTCGTCGGGCCCGCGATGGGTGATGTTGACGGCGAGCACGAGTACTTGGCCAGGACGGGCCAGGACGGGCGAGCGAACGCGACCGGGAGCAGGCACTTGAACGATCGAGTGCGTCCGGAGGTTGGGATCAGCGGGGGTGCGTGCGCAATGGTTAGTCCGCGACTCTGGCGCCCCGCTGTCCCCCCCCGCCCCCTCATTTTGGCAGGTCGAAGAGCCACACCGTCATCGAAAGAAGTGCGGGGCAGGACTTGCAAGTCACAACAAATGCGACCGCACCCCTTGAATGCAGGGAAAGTAGGCCACCGGACTAGACCGGACCGCCCGCCCCCGGTGGGCCTGGTGATGGTATGCGCCGTTTGGAGGCCCGCTCAAGCTCAAGGGCGGGGGTGGTGGCGGGTTCAACGTTGTATCCCACGCGCTAAGTACTCGAAAGCGCCAGGGCGGAGGTTCAAAGATCTCGGACCCGCCGCGCAGTTTATCGCCGTTCGTGGGGTTCAAAGATCTCAGACCATGCGGCCGAGACAGACATGCGAGCGGTTTGGGGGTGGCCCGTGAGCGCGGATGCGCGGATGAGAGGCTAAAAAGCTAGCATCGGCGAACTGTGGGCGTGCATCAGCCCCAGAGGGCGCTGGTTGGCTGGGGCACCCAGGGGGCCAATGGCGTGCGGGCGACGAGCTTGAACTGGTGTTCCGACGGATATCCGTGCGCGAGGGCTTTTCGGGTAGACGATTCTTCGTGGGGGGGGGGGGGGGGGGGTCGGTTGAGGCGAGGAGGCTGCTTACGTACTTGGAGGACGGTCTGGACAAGTACTGGGGCGACGGCGGCGCTGGAGCGAATGCGGGAAAGAACCACGGACGTCGGGCAACAGAGTTCATGGAACAGTCGAGCGAGCGAGCGGAGTTGGGCGTTGAGTAGAGCGGGATGCCACGCACGGAGGTGTGACGTCACCACATGTAGGGCGACGGCGGAGGTACCATACGGATTCTCATCGACCCTTCCTCTCGACAATCCTGCGCACACGCTCGCGCACTGGGGCCTGGGGCCTCGACCCGTCGACGCGTTGACGTGTACATGCTCAATGTTGTCTTCGCGCGCCCCCGATCCTGTTGACCGCTGAGCGCGCCATCCGCGATCCACCAACTCGCGCGCGGGCGGCCTCGTCTGGCCATGGACGTCTGGACTCTGGCACCGATCGCGAGCGCGGCGTTCTGTCCATGCGTGCCTCTCGTATTTACGTTTCCAAACGCGATTCGTACCCACCACGCGCGCGCGTGCCAGGGGGCCTGTTAACCACGATAGACGCGCAGCGAGGGTGCGCCATCGGCTTGTGCGCGGAGAGCGGCTTGCGTTCGCGTACGACAGGCGTCCGATCCTTTCGTGCACATATTGCGTGGGACCGCATGCGCGACCCACACCCGCACGGAGGTCCAGTGTGTCAGCGTGCGTCATGGATGACTGAGTGACTCCTTGCATAGCGTGGACCGCTGCGGGGGTGGCTGCGTCCGCTGTGGGTCCGAGCGCGCAGGCGAGTGCGGATGACCGACCGACCGGGGGCCCGCGCGGCGCGGACACGGGCCAGCTTGGTGCAGCGCGAGATGACTCGGCGGTGGCGCAGGAGGTGCGCGTGCGGGATAAGTCCCAGTCGAGCCAAGCTGGACCGAAGCTCAAGCTCACGCTCGCGCCGAAACTCTGCGCACGGACGCTGAGGACAAGTCCTCGTGCGCCGCGCGTGGACGTATCCCACAGGCGCATCGCCCGAGCCTGCAGCCTCGGTGCTTTGTCCGGATGCCGCAGACGGCTACAGCGTGTCTGCGCGGGACGACGGGCGTCCTCGTATGCGCGGGCTCGAGCTCGACGGCCTGCGTGCACGGCGTCGTTCGCCGCCGCGATCGTCTGAGCAGGCTCTGAGTCTTTGCACCGCGCTGCACTGGGGCGCGTACTGCCCCGCCGGACTCCGACGAGGCTGCACGCCGCGAGCCTCGTGTCGTCCGAGGGCGGGGGCTGTGCAGGCTAGGCTGGTTGTGAGTAGTAGCAGGACTGCTCGGTGGGCAGGCGCAGCCCGGCAGATCGGCGCGCGCTGCTGCTACGTACAGAGCAACGAGCAATGCGGTGGGCTGCGAGGAAGGCGAGGCGAGCCACCGAAGCAGCGAGGGGGCCCCACGGGGACGAGTCGTATCCGGAAAGCGGACACCTGGGCTGCTTCGCTGTGTCCGTCGGCGGCAGCTGGCACGCCGCGAGTGCGCCCCGTGGATGGCCTAGGGGCACCCCGCGGCGCTTGTAGGTTCGTCGAATCGATCTCCGGCCGGGTATGGGTGCGCATGCACATGAGTGGCAGGCAGGTCGGCGGTGCGGCGTACACGGATTCGGAGGGGGGAGGACCGATGGTAGTGCCCACGTGCCGACCGTCCCTTCCTTCGTGTGTCGAGGATCCGAGGGGCGATCTTGGGGCGCATCGGGATGTGGGGGACGTGCGGCCTCATTCGGGCGGGCGACTGGGAGAAGACCCGGAATTGGAAACGGGTGGGTGGCACGGTGCAAGGAAGCCGGAGCTTGCGTGTGCAGATCCCAGCGCAGCGCGGGCCCACCTCTCGTCAGGTGAGCGGCTGGGCCGAGGGAGGATCGATGTGCGCGATGGACGAGCGGCGGACGAGGCGCGCTTCGCCCGATCGGGCAGGCGGGCGGCTGTCCGTGCGAGGAAGGTCGTCCACATGAACGTGCGCGCGTCTCCGACCAAGTCCACATTCGAACCTAACGGGCCTCCCGGGCGCACGCCAGCTGACGCGGACCTCGACGGCGTCGAACCATCTCATCTCCCATCGCCCATGTCGTCCCACGCCATCCCTCCGCGATCGGGCGTCGCGCCTCGTACGTGTACGTCTGGTGCGTTTCGTGCTCGCCTCCACCGACGCTGATTCGCTCCCCCACAGCGCGCGCACTCCGTTCCACGCGTAATTACGCAGTCGGGCGACGCTCTGGCCGTTGTCTGGCCTTTACGGCAGGGACGGGGACCCCCCACGGGGCTCGCCAGGGACGCGGGGGGCTTACCCCGCATTTCGAAGCCCTCGATCCCGAATCTGCCCGCAAGCTTCTTCTTCCCCAAGCCCCCGACTCGCCTCGCCTGCCGCCGTGCGCTTCGTTGGGTAGATTGAACTCGGCCGCCCTGGCGCGCCTGCCCGCTTTGGGCACGGGGCGGCCTCTTGCCTTTGCTCCCGCGACCACCGCACGCCAGTGTCGGTCTTCTGAGTCCCTCCGACGAAGGTGCCTGCTACTCCCGTCCGTCTTCGGCGGCCAGGCCGTCCGTCTGGGCAGCGTCGGGCGCCGGTGGGGTTGCCACTTTCTTGCTCACCACCCTCGTCCCAGTATCCTTCTAGGCTCTTTGCCCTCGCACCCCACTTTGCGCTCCCACCTTGCTTGCTCTGCTGCGTGATAGATTCGGACGTTTGAACATTGAACCGGTGAGCCAGACGCTTCAGCTAGCTTGTCGTGCCGTAGCTTGCTTTGGACGCTCGCTGATGCGTTTGAACTTTGGGCCAGCCATTCAGTCGCTGTGCCCGCACCGTCGCCACCCGCGAACGCGAACTGTCGCAGCTGTCGATGCCGCCGGCCGCCGCCGCGGCGCGCAGCCTGGGCCAGCGAGCGGGCGAGCTCGGGCGGAAGACCCTCGGAGCGGTCGCGGGTCCCCCCGTGGGCTGACAGGCCCGGACGCCATGTGCCCGGCTCGGGCTTTTCGCGACAAGGTTCTGCTCGACGTTAGGTACGACGACGACGACGACGTCCTCGTCCACAAGCTCGTGTGGAGCATGTCCTTCCGCACGTCAAGCTTCAAGCGCGGTCGCACGCAGACACATCTATTTACCTGCCAGGTTCTGTGCCTCTCCGAGATCCCGCGATGCTGACCGTGGACCAGGCGACGTCCTCGGCGTTCGCGACACGCTGCGGAGTGCGCGCGGTGCCCCAAGTTCGGACTCCGCGGGACTATTCGTGCCCCTGTGACCCCGCGAGCCGTCGCGCATTGCATCCGACGGCCGTCTGCGCCCGCCCGCACCGCTCGTTCATCAAGTACTGAACGCCTCGGCTCAGCGGCTCTGCCGAAGCACTCCACGGCCGACTCCCATCGAAGCTTAAAGCAACTCGGCAAGTGCGCATGCAGCCCGAGCGTCGCCTGGTGGACGGACATGGACGCGACCGCGACTCGACCGCAGGACGTCTGGGCGACCCCGCACTTCCCCGCGTGCGTGTACTGTCCTGCGCATGACATATGGGATGTGGCGTGTGCAATTGACCGTAAGTGCAGGCTCCTATCTCGCCGCCCGTGTGGGCGCCCTGGCTGAAGACGAGCACAACAGAGAACCTCACACGCACTGTAGCGTCATCTGTGCAACGCGCACAACTCAACCCGGCAGTGGAGCCCTCCGGTGGACGAACGCACCCGCCCCGTCGACGCCTGCCCGGCCCCTGAGCTCCCTTCCGCGTCCGCACTTTCCGTGCCCACACCTGCACCCAACCCCGCGCTCGCTCCGGAACGACCCACCACGCCGTCCGGGCGCACGACGGCTCGCGTTCCTCCCCAGCTACCTCCACCCTGCCCCCGCCCGGGCGAACAAACCTTCGTGCCACAGCGCGCGCGCGAATCTGCACCTGACGCACTCCGGGGGCGCGGAGAGAAGAGAGAAGCCCTCCCCCCCGTCGCCGGTCGCCATCGGCAGCGTCGTCGGGGCCCCTGGACGTGGAGGGGCGACGCGCGGGGAGACCCGAGGGACGGTCGCGCGATGGACGTGGGGCACGGGATGCGGACGGCTGCGGGGCGAGGGATAGCTTATCCCTTGGCCTTATCCCTCGCCTTTGGGGACTTATCCCTGATCCGCGCGGCCGGGGGGCGGCTGTACGGAGCGTGCACTGCGTCCTGGCCGGTGTCAGCGTTCAAACGTTCAACGTCGGTGTGGGGCTTGGAGGTAGGAGAGTGGGAGTGAAGTCCGGGGGCGGCCTTCCTCCGCTCCCGGGGCTGCCAGTGTTGGGCACCGAAGGGGCGTCGGAAGAATGGGTGCCTCGCAGACACGCACATGGATCCGGAGCCGGTGGGGCTGAGGCGGTCGCCCCTCGTGTTTGTGTCCGCCGTCGCAGGACTCGGCCGTTCTGGACACCGGACGGCACACCGACGCTCGACGTTCGAGATTGAAGCAACTCCGGAGTCCACGATGAAGGTCGGCTTTTGGCTCTGCTCTGCTGTGCCACCTCCGCACCTCCACCGGCAGCCCATGTACGGTGCCACCTAGCCTGCCCTGCCCTGCCCCGCCGGCCTTCCGTATACGTGCAGCACGGGCCCCCGACCTCGACCTCGACGCGCCCAACGCAAACCCAACGTTATGTGACGGCACGCGCCCGCCGCCGACGCCACCGGCCCGCCTGGAACCGCCGCGACAGACCGAAGCTGCCCACTACTAGCATGACCCCAGAGTTGAGAAATGGGAGCGCCCGCAAGATCAAACCATGAGAATCTCGACCATCTCTGTTGCGATAGTCTTCGGATTTCGTACACATATTGGTAGTGTCATAAGAAATCAGTGTGCAAAGTTTCAAAGGAAACTGGTACGTATTGCGCCCCCAGTGGACGAACCGGCCGCGGACCCTAGAGTTGAGAAATTTCGCCGAGGCTTAGTCACGGTGCGGGTCACGCAGCCGACATCAACTCCGCTCGGCTAGGCTGTCAGATACGTCCAGGGATGACAGCATCCTCCCCAACGACAACGTCGGAGACTGAAATTCACTCACGTTCTGTGGCCGAAGTCACGCTTGAACTGACCCAAAGTGCGTTTTCGCCTCCCTCCCACAGATATCATGCCGGAGAATTCGAATTGGGGCAGCCACGCTTCATCCAATACCCCTCACGCAGCTTCAACATAAGCGCTGGTCATGGGATCGTAGCCGACGGGTATCAAATCTTCGACTTTTCTCATTTGAGAGATGTTTGCGAAAGATCGTGCTTGTTTCTGCACGGAACGACGTCGTTCTTTTTGAAAACGAAAGTGAGAACATGTTCCTACCAGCGTGTGAATTTTCAACATTATCGGACGAGGGACGGGACCGCCAGACCAGATTTCTCAACACTGGGGGCATTTCTCATCACTGGGGTCGGACTAGTAGAGCCCCAAGTGGCTAGTGCCCCGGGGGCCGGTGGGACGGGGGAAGACGCCGGGGATCAAACACTCGCCCGCCCTTGACGTGGGCGCGCGAGAGACGAGCCACGACGTCCATGTGCTCGCGCGGAGGGTTCACTAGGGTTCGTCGCGGGCGCCGCGCTAGCACTAGCAGCGTCAGGGCGAAGGAGCGACGGCGTGTGGGCGAAGCGTTTGGGTTGGAACAGGACGGCGCGAGGTGCCGTGAGGGCCCGGTGGTGGTGCGATTCGGGAGGGGTCGACGAGCGCGAAGGGAGGTGCGTGGACGCTCGACGATGGCTATTCGGCCTATGTGGTGTGCTAGAGCTGGCGCTGACCTTGCTCCTGCCTCTCTCGCGCCGCTCGGGATAGTAGGATCCACACTCTAGAGCGGCCGGCGAGGCCATCTCGTATCGCGCGCCGACGCGCCGACGCAAGCTTTGTCGCGCGCGCGGTGGCTATCTCCTGGCCATTCCTACTCGGGTGCCTTCAGCTCGCACACCCGCGCAACTCAATGCGCATATCTGGCTAACTTACTAGGCGTATCTGGAGTTCTCACTACGCTGGGGTGGAGGCTTGTGATTGCGCTCGGGCCCGACGTTTCTCCTTCAACTCTCAAGGCCTCAAGCTTCACGGCTCACGGCACGGACTCACACCCGCAGCCAAGTGGCAGGAAGCTCTCAGCACCCTCGGAGCAGTACCCACTGCGGCCCGGCGCGCGGGCCGCGCCCCCTGACGGACGCGCGGCGCACAACGTTCGTACTTGGACGGCTTAAGAATCTCTGTCTCCCTCGACATCCGGCGGTGGACGCAACGGAACGTCGACCGTCGAACTCCGAACCGCACCGCGTACGTACCTCCTATCGCGGGAGCGCCGTCACTTTGACTTGTCCTCGGTCCGGCACGCCTGGCGCAGCGTACGTACGTACCCGTTCTGCCCGTTCTGTGTTTTGTTTGTCCTTCTCGCGGGCGCGCCTGACCTCCCGCTCCCATTGGCCCCGCCTGGGGAGCGCGAGGATACGACGTCGGAAGTGGTGCTGAACGTTGAGGCAGCCAATGCGCGCACCCGTGCCGGCGGGCCAATGGGGCCGGGCGAGCGTGGGGCACGGCGGGAACGGGCGGGCGCGGGCCCGCCTTCCTCCGCCGTTCCCTCGTCGTCGGCCGTCGCACGCGCGACCGAGGCCCGAGGCTGGGACGTGGGACGGGCGGCGGCGAGGCTCTCTCGGGACACACACTGAAGAAAGGCGGGAGCGGGGGAGACAGAAGCCGGCGGATGTGGGCGAGACGCACTCGCTCTTGCGCGGACCTCGCGCGCGCGCACTGTGAACGGTCGGACGCGGGCCCGTGCGCACCACGCGCGCGGGGCACGGAGACTGGGCCCGCGGGCCTACATGTGTCGCCTTTCGTACCGCGATACGCGCGCGATCGCGCTCGCGTATCGCGGCCGGCAGCAAAGTCCGCGACGCAGCGCGCGGACCTCCCCCCAGGGCCCGCGCGATGCTTCGCGGTTGGCGAGGGAGCGCGGGCCAATGACGACGGGCCGCCGGTGAATTTTGTACGTGCGTACGCGCGCTAGGTACATCGAGCCGCCGGCGCGGAGTCGGCGTGGCGACGTCCTGCGTGGTGTTTGCGTGCCCACGACGGCTCTCCGCGATGACGCTGCCTGCCGTCTGTATGACATATACGCGCACTGATGGAATTTCGCGGACGCTGGCGACGTCCGATCGGACGAAGCCCGAAGGCGCGAAGCGGGTATCGGGCCTCCTGGTTGAAGTTACGAGAGAGAGAAAGAGCGCGCGCGCTCGGAAGGCAAGCCAAGTCTTGCGCTACGCGAGACTTCGCTCGTCTACGAGCTTCTGAGCCTCTTGATCTGGCGCCGGGCGAGTGAATTTGTCTGCGCCCCGGCGGGACGCTGGAGGAAGCCCCCGCGTTCGTGTCCGGCTTTGTGAGAGCGCGAGGTTTGGCAGGGGGGAGAAGGGCCAATGGCACCAGAGGGCCTGCCGCTCCGCGGGCCCGAGAGGCATGTGCGCATCGCACGGATTGGGACGGGCGGCGCGGAGGCGCGGGACGTGTCGAGATTTTTTTGCTCTTTGAGCTGGTTGTCCGTCCTAGGCGGGCGAGGGTGCGGGACGGGGGCACTGGGCTCGGGGCTCGGGGCTCGGGGCTCGGGGCGCGACCCGACCCGAGCGCGCCGCGCACGACGCGCCCTCCGCCCTGCCGCTTCTCGAGCGATGTCCGCTGGGCGGGCGGGTCGCTGCCGTGGCCGTACGTACGTGCGCGCGCGCACGGCAATAGACGGCGCGGAACGCGCGCCGCGCGCCCGAGGTGCGCGCAGGATGCGGGATATGCAAGTCCGAAGAGGGGCTTGTCGCCCGCGTCGACGATAACGTCCGCCGCGTGTGGGCTTATCGCGGGGGGAGGCCCGCGCGCCGAGGGCGGGAGGCGGGAGAAGCGGACGGGTGCTGACCTCGTCGCCGGTCGGGCGTCGAGGGTGGGCGCGGGTTGAAGAGTTTGAGAGCGAAAGGCGGTATGCACGGTGGGGCTCGGGGCGGGGGCCGGGAGGTGGGTCGGGAGGATCGGTGCGGGCTGAGGGCAGAGTTCGCGGAGATCGCTGCGGTGCTAAAGGTAGAACCTTGAACTCTTGAACTCTGAACGCTGTTCTCGCGGTTCTGCCGATAGCGAGGAAGGCTCCTTTGCGGCGGGAGCAGGTCTCGGCGCACGAGGACGCGTGGCCGGTCAGCTTCGGCGTGGCATCGGTCGAGGACGGGTGTGTCGATTTGGTGGCAGCCACAGACTGTTGTTAGAAACCTGTCCATACGTTTCCTATGTACGGCTTGATAATCAATGAACAGCCGTTTTTGGGTCATTCGTTTAAAACTTCAACGATTGCAGGCGACGATCCTTACCAGTTGGAGCGCCGCCAAGGTTGTTCGAGTAACGGGTGCACTGGGGAGTCCATCCAAGCAGCGGGAACTTAGGAACGAGAGGGCGCGCTGTAGAGTTTACGGCCATCACTGCGCTTGATATCCGCATGCCAACTGAGGAAACCAGGGTTGGGTCTGTACAGTGGTGCGGCTCGCATAGAAGAATCCAACAGCGGTCTGAACGTCATGATCGACAAATTGCGTGGGAGTGCTTTCTGGTGACGATGAGGTTGAACACAAGCCTCGATCACATCCGTGGAAGTGAGGTTAGGCTCTGAATGAGTCATGAAATTCACGATCTCCACTCGCCTAATGTGTCGCAATTAAGCCAGTCTATGAGCCAGACGATCAGTTCCCTGGAACGGTGGATCCGCGCAGAAGAAGAACAGAATGTCGGACTAAATTTTGGACCCACGCGCAAGGAGGCCTCAGCTACTGACGGGGACGTCTTGTGGATCGCATATATTCGCGAAGGTCGGCTTGGAACGCTGTGTATGTCTAATGAGCGAAGTCGATCGAATCTCGGCGAAAGACACACTCGTACAAGTATGCGCGGCGTGATAATGTTGCCCAAGCTGACTGAACGACATGCACCCGTCATGGCCACCAATGGTAGGATGATCATTCGTAACGGGCTGGTCTTACATCGTACCCGACGGCGCTCTCTGCTAACCCCCTCCCCTTGCTGGACCCATCCGGTCGCGCGAGGCTCACAGGCGAGTGACGGACCACTCGAGTACATGGAACGGCGCGTCGGTGTTGTCCGGGTACGTCCCGAACAGCGTCTGCCCGCCGATGTCCGCGCGGAGCCGCGCGCGGACCTCGCAGCGTCCGCCGGCGTCGGCGAAGAGGCCCTCCCACATCTCGCGCCAGCTGTCGGGGCAGTGGCAGTTCATGCGCGTGCCCGGCGCGGGGCACCAGAGCGCCTTCTCGGCCTTGCCGCCCTGCACGCCGAAGAGCATCGCGCCGGGGTGCGGCGCGAGGAGGCCCATGAGGAGGCGCGCGATCGCGGTCTGCTGGTCGTAGGTGAAGAGGTGGAAGAAGGCGCCGAGGAAGACGGCGGAGACGCGGCCGTGCAGGGCGGTGAGCGAGGTGACGGAGGCGAGCGCGGGCGCGGGCGTGGAGGGCGGGTCTGGGGACGTCGGGAGGAGGGGCGCGGGGGCGAGGAAGGCCGGGTTGAGGATGTCGCCTTGGAGGAGTGGGACGGGGAAGGTGGCGGGGGTGGAGCGGAAGAGCTCGTGGCCGAACTCCCAGAGTGCTTGGGATGGACTGTGAGCGGAACTGGAAGGAGGGAGGGAGGCGGATGCATGCGCTCACCGGGATGGAGGTCGGAGGCAATGGCGTTCTCGACAGGCCAACCGTCTACTACAGCCTTACGGACGTCATTCCCGACTAGATTGATGCGGACAAGACACTCAAAGACAGAACTGGAGTGCACTATAGGGGCGACGTACAGCAAGTACCCATATCGAGGAAGATCGCGTCCTTGCGGTCCTTTCCCAACTGCAGGAACTGAGGATAAGCAGGGAGCCGAGCTATCTTGAGCCTGATAGTGGGCACATGGTGAGTCCTTGAGGGCTTGAGAGTGCACCGAGACTTGGGCTCACCTCATGAACTCGAACATGCGGATGCACGGATACTTGTGGGCCTATGCGAGAGATCGGCCAAATCGCAGACTTGGAAAATGGGTTGGGACATACGGAGAAAGCCCTGGTCTGTACGGCTATGATGTGTCGCTTGAGCTCCTCGTCGTCTTGAATTCCGGTAGTAGCCTTCATGAACGCCTTCTCCTCTTCATCAGGAGTGTACAATGACTCGTCGAGGGTCTTGTGCCAGGCCGGGCGGTTGTTGTCTCCGGACATTGTTAAGTGGCGCGTACACTGTGGTTGTTGAAGGAGAGCTGGACAGAGAGGATGAGGATGGCGTTGGGGGCCACGGAAAGCCATAAATACCTGCACAGGAGGTGGCTTTCCACGGCGAATGGATCAGGTTCGAGAACGACGGACGACTCGCTCTCACGCTGCGAGACGGGCACCAGTGAAAAGAAGAGGAAGAAGTTGATGGAGAGTGATGGAGCCTTGGAGTCAGTCGATGGGTTTTGGATCCGAGACGTATCATGAGCCGCCGACCACTTGGTAAGAGCGAGGAGGATTACGGACTGCGAAGTGGTGGATGAGCGGAAGAGAGCACGTTCATCCGTCAAACGAGGTCTTACCTGCCACTAGCCACGCTTCCAGTGGGGTAGTCTCATGTCAATCAACTTCTTTGCAATGGCATGCTTCCATTCACACCAACGCGCAGGCAGCGTCGGAGACGGCTCTCCGGTAGCAGCATTGAGACGAGGGCATGGCGTCTGTGGAAACACCTGAGTTGTATGAACGTGCTGGCGTGAATCTGTGGGTACAACTGTCGACTCGACCTGGGGCCCAAGACCTTGTTCAAAGCCGCAAATTGTACTGATCAAGGGTCGGATCGTTCCTGCAGGCTTCATATTGAGTAAGTTGGTATGTTTCGCTTTAAACAATAGCCTCAAAACAAGTATGTTTACCGGTACGATCATTTGAGTAAGCCAGCTTTGACAGATGCTGCCTGACGCGCTCCTGAGGCGCCGGCTGGTTGATGATGTCAGCGCTTGAGCGATGTCCACGTGACCTCCTTCTGACACCAGCGAAGCGCGCGCTCAGTGCTGTTCCCCTCGACCTCCTCATTCTTTTGATACTCAGGGAGATATGCGTTTCGTTTCGTTCAAGTGTCTAGACACCTGGGTAACATCTGGGAGAGACCAAGGTTGGGTTATGGACATTAAGCGCTCATCTGAGTGGGACAACAACTAACGTCATTCCGTCCTGTTGGCAATGGGATTTCTGCTGGGCTCAAACCCGCACGCCGCGTGGTAACTTTAAACTGGTTCGGCGTCGACCCCGACGTAAGTGACGTCCTGGCTACCCCTCGCCGTCCAATCGTGCGCAGGGACACACGCACCCACGACACGCTCAACAGGAATGACGGCTCCTCCGGACCCCTCTAGGATGAGTGAGGTTCGAACGAGGCGCGAGGAACGAGCGCCTCGGCCGAACGGGTGCTTTCTAGGCGTGGGTTGCCGGTGGTTGCCGGATGAGGGAGACGCGCGCTAGCGCGCTAAAGGCTATCGCCTCTCGTCTCCTCCCGCATCGCACCCACGCAGCTCAAAGCGCATATAGTCACTAGAAATACGAGAAAACGCTCAAAAATGGTCAACCAACCCAACACAAGCGGTTCTTACCACCCGCAAGGCGTGGAAAAGCCCGAAGCTCAAGCTTACGGCACCGGCAAAGCCTGGAAGGCTCCCCCTGGCGCCGGGCAATCGCTTAGCTTCTTCGGTGATCACACGCACGCATCGTCTATCACCACAGGCACGGTACCACGGGTCAGCATGGATCCCGCAACCGCGGAGGGCGAAGGTTCTGGCCGGCCGCGCGGCAGCGCAGGCGGCCCCGCACGTGGTGAGCGGATCGACGCCGAGAAAGGGGTAGACCGCGGAGATGGCGGAGCGCACATCGAGGAGATGGCCGACGAGGAGATGATCGACGAGGACGCTGGCCAAGAGGATGTCGATGACCAGGGAGACGCCGATGGTCAGACGGACATGGCAGTGGACGAGTACGGCGAGGACGAGTTGGACGATGACATGGCCGAGCCCATAGGCCCTCTCAAGGAGGGCGCGAATGAGGTGGAGGTGCAGGAGTGGAGCATCGCGCTCCTAATGGAGCAAGGCTATTCTCGGCCCCAGGCCGTGTCGATGTACATTGACCAGAAGGCCGAGGCCGAACAAGAGTACCTCGACAGGGAGCGAGCAAGGCTCATCGCAGAAAGGGAGCAGGCGGTGATGGACGAGCAAGAGCGGAAGAAGAGGAAGGCCGCGAGGGCGGAAGAGCGGGAGCGCCAGGCGCGCAAGGAGGCCGCGCGCGAGGAGGCCGCACGTGAAGATGCCGCGCGCGAAGAGGCCGCGCGCGAGGCCGCACGCGAAGAGGCCGCACGCGAAGTTGCCGCGCGCGAGAGGTCCGCTCGTCAAAAGCGCGCCGGGGCGGCAAAGTCGAACACGAACAAGAAGGCCGTGGCGAAGGCTGCGGAAGTCATCCTGAAGACTTTACAGCGGCGCCTGCAGAAGGCTGCGTTGGCGAGCCCGACCAGCCCGCCCGGGGGGAGCCCCCCCCCTTCAAGCAGCGGCTCGGAAGGGGGCGCCGATGCGGCTTTCGATGCCGATGAAGACGCGGAGTCCCTGGTCGGGGATGGAGACGAAGAAGACGACATCTTCTCGAAGAACCGCGCACCCGTGGACCCGCGCCTGAAGACCATGCTGCGGCACGGCTACTACATCCCGCTGTCGGCTATGACGAATGACGCGTTGCGCGGCCTGCGGACCGGAGCGTCGGCACGCAAGCTGATCAAGTCGGAAGCCCTACACGGCGAGAAGAAACACCACATCCTCGACATCTCGACCTTCCCGGACGAGCGTCTGATGCTGAGCGCCGACTGGGAGGAAGCCTGGCGCAACATGCTCGACGGCTGTATGGAGGGAGTCGTGAAGCCAGCGGTCATCGCGCGTTGGCGCGAGCACGTGGAGTACATCAAAAACGAGGCCGACTTCAAGGTCTCGTTCCCCGCGCTTCGGGCATTCGACATGGAACTGCGCTACACCTGGTTCACAGAGGCCCCCGGGAAGAAATCAGCCTTCTTCGTCGGCAGCCAGACGTACGTGAAGGCAATGATGCTCGCGCGTCACCAGTACACGAGCTTCGGCGTCGGCACACACCCAACCGGAGGACGCACAGCCCCTTCGGACTCGCGCGGACAGCGGAACGGGGGCAGGTACTCGGGCGGCGGGAGCGGCTACAATGGCGGAGGCTACCCGGGCGGCCAAGCCGGCAGCGGTTACACTGGCGGCAACTCTGGCGGCAATCAGGCTGGCGGCAGCTCCGGTGGGAACGCCAACGGGAGCGGCTCGGGGGGCGGACACCCTGGGGGCTCAGGCGGGAAGGACAAGCAGCAGCCCTTTCAGCAAGGCAGGCAGCCTTTCGGCCGCGGGATGTTCTGCCTCAACTGCAACAGGGACGGCCACCGAGCGAGCAAGTGCAACTCGCAATTCAGCGCTGCCGGCAAACCCGCCTTCATCTACGGAAAGGGCATCAAACTGTTCACACGCGACGGGAACCACGAGATCTGTTCCGCCTGGAACGTGGGCGGAATTCTCCCTTGCAAGTCGACTTGGTGCCCGAACACGCACGACTGCCACCGGTGCACCTTCTGTGGTAGTCCCGACCATCCCGCAACGCAATTCGTGTGCACCCGTGCGTGAGCGCGTCACGTCGCCCTACGATCCGGACGCTTGGGAGTCGGCGCTGGACGAGCTTGGCATCAGACACAAGCACCCTTTCTTGGCGCGCTGGATGCGCGAAGGCTTCCCTCTTGGCGACATGTCCCCCATCCTGCACACGACTGTTCATGACAACTACCCGGGGGCCGAGACACACGCAGACTTTATCGAAAATTACATCAAGGGGGAGCGCGAAATCGGGCGCATGTCCGGCCCGTACACGCGCGAGGAAGTGGAGGAGATCTTGCAGGGACCGTTCATCTCGTCCCCGCTTTCCGTGGTTCCGAAAGCCAACGGCAAGCTGCGCTTGATCCAAGACTGTTCGAAGGAGGACGAGTACGGCCTGTCGGTCAACGGGAGGATAGACTCTGACCTGTTCCCCACGGTCTGGGGCTCAGCGGCGCACCTCGCAGACTCGGTGAGCACAACTTTCCTTATGGGGCCTCCGCAGATGCGCGCCCGAGGTCATGGCGCAGTCGCGCGGGGTGGGGGCTCAGGAAGCGCAGAGAGCGCGAGCCAGGCGTGGAGAGCGCAGGTCGGGCGCGAGGAGCGCGAGTCGGGCGCGAGGAGCGCGAGTCGAGCGCGGGAGCGCGGGACGAGCGCGGGGAGCGCGGGGCAGGCGCGGGGAGCGCGAGGCAGGCGCGGGGAGCGCGAGGCAGACGCGAGGAGCGCGAGGCGGATGCGAGGAGCGCAAGGCGGATGCGGGGAGCGCAAGGCAGGAGCGCGAGCGCGAGAGCGAGAACCAGGCGCGAGAGCATGAGTCGGGCGCGAGAGCGCGAGCCATGCGCGAGAGTGCAAGTCGGGCGCGGGAGCATGATTCAAACCCGAGAGCCAGAAGGCTAACCAAACGACGTGACTAGATCATCGCGGCACCGCCGGGGACTCAGGGGGCGACGATGGACATCGAGTCGGCTTTCAGAAACATACCAGTATACCCTGGCCACAAAGCGTACATCGTCATTCAAGGGCGGAAGGGCAAGTACGAGATCGACCATGGGGTCCCATTCGGTGTCTCGTCAGGCACAGGCGAGCAAGGGAAAGTGATGGACGCAGTCGTGGACGTCATCGAGGCCGTGGGGATGGGCCGGAACCACAAGTGGGTGGACGACCTCGCCAATCTGCGCTACCCACTCCAGGAGATCGCGCCAGGCGTCTACAAGTACGGGCACGACATCATGGACATCATCGAGCTTACAGCCCAGCTCGGGGTGCGGTGGAGCGCGCCGAAATGCTTCCCCCACGGCGACATAATCGACTACACGGGTTTCCGCTGGTGGATCGCGGCGAAGCGCGTCGGCCTCTCCGACGAGAAGCGGGCCAAGTACCTCGCCAAGACAGAGGCGACGAGGGCGCTCGTTTGCGAGAAGAAGGCGCGCCTCCGCTTCAAGGACGCGCAGAGTCTCCTGGGCACGCTTCAACACATCACCTTCGTCTACGTGACGGGCCGCTCGCGTTTGCCCAGCCTACAGGCCTTTATCGCGAAGTTCGGGGCCAACCCGCGTCCGGAGGCCGAGCGCTACCCGCAGAAGTCGGTAGTCACCGACATCAAGTGGTGGACCGAGACTCTGGGACGCGAGGGCATCACGCGCCAGCTCGTTGCGCGCGGCCCGCCCGTGGACTTCGGCATCTGGGTGGACGCGTCCTCAGAGTGGGGCGTGGGACTCGTCGCGGAGGGCGCGGAGGCCGCCTGGCGGTGGAGGGTCCCCCTGGCGGAGTGGCGAACTGCGGGAAGGGACATCGGCTGGGCGGAAGCGGTGGCAATCGAGCTCGCGGTGCTATGGCTGGAGGGGAAGGACGTGAGGGACGCCGACGCGTGGATCCGGAGCGACAATCAAGGGGTCATCGGCGCCATCGAGAACGGCAAGAGCAGGAACTTTCAGGTGAATCTAGTGATCCAGAGGATCGAAGCGGTCTGCATGGCCAGGAACGTGACGCTCCGGCTGGAGTACGTGGACACGAAAATCAACCTCGCAGATCCGGTGTCTCGCGGCGCCTGGACCGGCAACCCGACCTTCAAACCGAGCTTCGCGCTCCCGCCCGAGTTGGCGCTCTTCCTCGTGCCACATGCCTAAGACGGCGCGAGTCAAAAACGCGCCCGCGCGTGCGGGCGCGCCCGGCAAGGGGAGGGACGCGGACACGCGTGGCGTCGGAACCAGCGCGCACGCCCCCTCACCGCGAGCCCAGACCGGGCGAACTCCGAGAAAACCGAGAGCCGAAAACGAACTAAGACCATCCCCCTACCGACCTTTCGTACGAGCAGATGACCGATTAGCCTTGTGGACCGCACCGAACGCGATAGCTTCGCGGCAGAACCTATTGGGGATTGTACCGCAGAAAGACATCGAAAAAGTATTCATGCTAGTGTTGAATCGACTGGAGCCCGCGACACGGAAATGCTACGGAGCCGGCCTGCTGAGGTACCATCAATACTGCGACGACCGCGAGATAGCCGAAGACGCGCGTTTCCCAGCATCAGACATCTTGATGGCCTGTTTCGTCGCGAGTCACGCGGGTCAGAAGTCCCGGTCTACCATCGACAACTGGGTTGCGGGATCGGGTACTGGCACACCATGAACGGCGCGACCTGGAAATACACCGACATGCGGCTGTTGAAGGCAGTATGCGAGGGGGCAACAAAATGCGCGCCCCGGGGAAAGGACCCGCGGCCACCGGTTACCGTCGCGCACATGCAAGCGCTGCTCCGGCGGCTGGACCTGACTGACACGTTCGACGCCGCGGTCCTGGCAGTGGCGAGCTGCGCGTTCTGGGGGTGCAGACGGTAAGCGCAGACGACGCGCGAAGATCGCGGGCTAACACACACACACAGGCTAGGAGAGCTGACCATTCCGTCAGCGGGAGCATTCCGCGCGGACAGGCACGTCGCGCGCGGGGTGGCAGTCAAGCGAGGCACAGCCACGACAGGTGGCGCCTTCGCGTCTTTCCACATTCCGTGGACGAAGTCAACCAAGCGGCAAGGGGCGGACGTCATCCTTCGGGAGACTGATGTAGAGCCATCACCAGTGAAGGCGCTCACGCACCACCTCCACCTCAACAGCGCAGTGCCGACGGACGCCCCACTCTTCGCGTTTGAGACCCCCGGGGGGACCTGGGCACCAATGACGCGCGACTGGTTCTTAGCGAGATGCCAAGCCGCTTGGAGAGACGAGGGCCTCCCGCCTCTGACCGGGCACTGCTTCCGGATCGGCGGCACGACCGAGTGGCTCATGAGGGGGACAAATCCGGACATTGTGGCGGCGCTGGGCAGCTGGCAGTCGCGCGCTTTCCTCAAGTATTGGCGTAGTATCGAGTGCATTGTACCACTATTCCTGTCCCAGGCGTCGAACTCGGCGAGGGTACTAACAGCGGCAGACTCCATGAAAAAGTGGACTAAGGCCAAAAAACTGTAATTCATACTGTCACGCTCACTGTTTGGGTGAGCCGCGGCTCGGTTTCCGCGACTGTTGGTGTTCGCGTTGGGTTAGTCGCGGCATCCCTCGCGCGGGCGGGAGCGTATCCGTGGGAAGCGGATCGATTGGTTGCAATCGAGCGGGGGTGGGAAGGACCGGGAGGGATCGCGACTCACACTCGCGTTCTGCCCAGCATCGGGCCCGACCTTCCCGGACGGGCGCTCCGCTTTTCCCTCCCGCAGACCAAGACCGAACACGTGGGGCGCTACAGTGACCAGAGCGCCCCTCGGCCATCGTTTCCCCTCACTGCCGGCTTGCCACAAGGTTCCCACCACGCAACTAGGAAGCGTGAGGTTCGAACGAGGCGCGAGGAACGAGCGCCTCGGCCGAACGGGTGCTTTCTAGGCGTGGGTTGCCGGTGGTTGCCGGATGAGGGAGACGCGCGCTAGCGCGCTAAAGGCTATCGCCTCTCGTCTCCTCCCGCATCGCACCCACGCAGCTCAAAGCGCACCCACCCACCACTCCCAGCGCTTTGGTTGTGAGAGTGGCGCAGAACGCGTCGCACTCCGGCCTCGCGCTCAAGCGGACCGTCCGGGATCGCGACTCACACTCGCGTTCTGCCCAGCATCGGGCCCGACCTTCCCGGACGGGCGCTCCGCTTTTCCCTCCCGCAGACCAAGACCGAACACGTGGGGCGCTACAGTGACCAGAGCGCCCCTCGGCCATCGTTTCCCCTCACTGCCGGCTTGCCACAAGGTTCCCACCACGCAACTAGGAAGCCTACAAGATTACCCGCCTTCGTGCCCTGGCCGGACGAGGTTGCGCTCGCTCGCGCACGTCCGCGTCAAGGGGACGGGGCATCGTTCAACGACCCACTGTTTTGAGTGACTATCGTTTTCTCTGGGTCTTCAAGATGAACGTATTTGTGGAACTAGTCGCGTAGTAAAGGGTTCATTTGCAGATAATGAAATGCCACGTCTTCCACATAGGCTCGACCTCATGTTGTGATCACTGATCACGCTGGAGATCTCGATGTCAGGACCACGTGGGCGGCAACACTGGGCGCTCATAGCGTTCACTGCCGCCCACAGATCATCGCCCTGGACGACGTCCTTACCGCAGCACAGTCCTCGGGCTCGGGCCTTCGCAAACTAGCGGGCCTTGGTGACCGAGCTGAAGCGCGCATGCCGCTGTCTCTCAATGCTCCTGCAGACTGCACAGATCATCGAGTCAGTGGTTGGTCCCCGGGCTCTGCTCGCTTGGGGTTGTTCAAATTCAAACTCAAACTCGAGTAAGTCCACTTCTGAAGATCTGAAGCTTCGTACCACTTCAATTGGACGTGTCATACTGATAACAGTGACAGACCATCATTCACCTTATGTAAGGTGCGCCCGACATGGGAACTAGAAGGCACCTTGGCCGCCAGAACGGCAAACCTTGTGCCTCGAGTACGCCTCGAGCAGCGGAGCGGCCTACGTTGTTAGCGCACAGATATTCGTCTGTTCACCCCTTCCCCTTCCCCCCCCATCTATCTCACCGAATTTCCCCAGAAACCCATCCAATGTCTTTTCAACTCTCCGAAGGCAAGCACACCGCGGCGCGCGTTCGTGGGCGCAATGATGGAAAAGTCTTCGTCGCCAAGCTGACCCCGGACCGACTGCGATCCCGTGAGGACGTTCAGCGGGCGATGGACGAGCTTTCTCAGGTCTTAGAACGCCCGGATACCAACGTCAATGATGTGCTCGACTGCATCGCGGGCGAGGGCGCCGTTGGTCTCCTTGAGCTCGTGGTCTCCAGTGAGTTTCGCTCGATCCTTCGCTCCTGCCTTGTTTGCACACCAACATATCTGGTTAGCGTGTTCTGAAGCGGCATTCGACCGCATCTTCGAGGCAGTCCTGCCGCCTCCTCCATACGGCTCCGAATACATGTCCTCCACGACGCTCAAGCTGGTCGAGCGTCTTGCGCGCTCAGGCCTTCCTGAGGATGTAAAGGAGTACAAGGATATCACCTGTCGTACGCTCGCGGTGATACAAGCTACCAATGACTTAATCCTGATCCTGCGCAACAAGAAAGTCGCCGATCCAATTTCCGAACAGCCCAGGGATATTGAAGGAGACGACGGGACGTCCACCGGTACTCAGAGGATCGTCGAATACGGAGCGGCTGTGCCTTCCTCCATTCATGAGGCTAAAAACCTTTTGGAGATCGTGATCTCAGAGCAAGTGGAGATATTGCAGGTACGTCTCTACTTCACTGGATGCACCGTGCCTGAATGTTGATATACCCTCTCTGCGAAGTACTTTCTCCCTGCGCTCCGCTCTATGACGCTCACAGCGTTCTTTTGGGCCGAGTATCTACCGCGTGTCCCTTTGGGTACGGGAGCACGTGTCGCTACATCAGGCGTCAGCCCCAGTGTCTCGTCGACTACGCTTCGAGCACTCGCTCCTGTGGCTGCGTCGACTCGTAATGGCGAGAAGAAGAAGAAGAATGGCTCGACGAAGTGGGACATTGATTTGTCGAAGGAAGCGGACAAGGCTCTTCGACGAGCCGAACGCGCGGGGGGGAACCGTCTTCACATCATCGTCAAGAAGATACAGTGCGTCGTTGAAAAAGGACACGGTCTGTGGTTCAGCCTAACGTTGGGTATACAGCGAATTGCGCGAAGGACACTTTACCCCCGACAACCACAAGATGATATCCGGCTGTGCAGATCGTTTTCCTATCTACGAGGCCAAGATGGATCGGGATTCCCGACTTGTAGTGAGTGATTGAACCATACTATGTGCCGTGCCACATGAATGCTCTTTACCGATATGACTTTCAGTATTACATTGGGCTTATAAAGCTCCCCGAGGTTAGTTGAGTGGAAGCATTGGTCGCTTCAGCTGCTGATCGCTCACTTTTTCCAGGGACAAAAGCAAAGTCTGTGATATCGGTGTGGGTCTCTTCGCACGACTGAGCGGACTTTTCTAGTCATCAATATATGCGGCATCCACACGCACTCCCAGGTCAATAGGAAGCTCTGGAACGATCTAGGGAGGCAGCTCTACCTCAACTATGGCGCCGAATATAGGCAAAGATGCATGGCACGCGAACGATTCAAAGAACGACGTGGAGACCACGTGGTCTTCCCGAAGCTGTTTCCAGATGCAGCGAAACCAGATCCTGTCGCGGGATTGTCGGCATCGACGTCGCAGTCTGCAGAGCTGGTCGCAGTTGACCCCAAAGAAGCTGACGAGGTGAGACAAAATTTTGGGGATCATACTGGGAGTTAAACGTTTTGTGTGATAGTTGCAGTCCTGTTTGACGTATGTGCAATCCTCATACTTCCGAGACCACCGGGCTAATATCACTTCGATATGATGGGTTCAGCCACGCGAAATTCGTCGCCTATGACCGAGTAAGTCGCATTCTCCGCCTACACACATGTCACTGAGTTGAAGTTGCGTCACAGCGCTACCTAGCTTGTGAGCTTTTCCGCGGAGCTTGTGCGTCCGGACACTGATCTTGCGAGAAAACAGCTGTCGTAGCAGGTCTGTCCTGGGATAAGACAAGCGCCGTCTTCCGCCTTCAGTAAGTGTGCCCAAGTACGAACACGAATACCCTAGACTCATGCATGCCCAGACCGGATCAGGAAGAGTTACGGAAACACCAGTCTTCATGCTATGTGCTGGGTACGTTCCGCTATCAGTGGTTCAGACGCCAAACTGATTACTCGACGAAGGACGCAGTGGCACAGGGTGAGTGACGGTCTGTATACTCGAGACAAGAACTGAGGCAAGTGCACATGCAGGAAGACGACGGTTATTGTCTTCAAGATGCTTGACTTCGAGTTTGATCAACAATGGTACAACGACGCCGGTGAACCTCCCCTCCAGCTCTTCATATCCCAGAGCGAGGTCCTCGTCCAACACGTGCGAGGGTACTACGACAAGCTCCGGGAGTCGATCGAGATCGGCAACATGTCGACCACGGCGTTGCACGGGATGGCCGCCAAGCGCGACGAGGATGAGGCGCGGATTGAAAGGCTGGTAGACCTGGACGACGCGGCGGAATGGGCGAAGGACATACCGCAGCGGTACGGCGAGCTCCAGGCCCGCCACTTCCCGCTCTTTTTGAGCTTCCCTCGTGTGCGTTATCATGATCGCTTAGCTTCCTTGTGTCCTGCTGATTACTCAACACATGAACAGCTATGTCACCTGCTGGAGAACGAGTTCCGTCACATCGTTGCCAACGAAACTGTTGAGGCATCGAAACTCGCAGGCCTTCGTAACGCCTTAGGGATCAGACCGAGCGACCGAGTTTCACGCTTCGGTTCGATGGGGAGTCCTCGCCCACAGCTCCTCGACTACGATATGTTCTTGCGCTTGTTCTGGAACCAACATGCCCGGCGATCGAAACACGCTCTCAGTGAGTGAGGCCGCAACTCAGAGAGTCCATAACTGACGTACCGAAATAGGTCCCGAGTTGGTATTCTCGGAAATCATAGGAGTCATCAAAGGGTCCGAAGACGCTATACGCAGTGTTCAAGGATTCCTTAGTAGGGAGACGTACTGTGACACAGCTCAACGCGAAGCGATATACTCCCATTTCGAGTACTATCAGGACAGGAGGAGCCTCATGGTCGGAGTGTGGTACTACGACGCCGCGGATAGGTCAGTTGCTTTCGAAAGCTGAGTTGGCTTACCCTTGTAACGTGCTCTTTTGGCGCACAGAACCAGGGCGCTGATAAGATGTTTGGACATCGTTGGAGTGCCAGGCCTCGCCCTTGCGAACATGTATGTCGTCGAAATGACCCATCACTGGGGATGGCACCGGGCTAACAAATATGCAGCTTTGTCGACGAGTGTCAGGACAATCTATTGGCTGATACGATCCGTGAGTACGGATGCTCGGTCTAAATACACTAGTGTTGACTTTCACTCCCAGTCTTGCGGCACCTCTGTCCAAACCCTCATGGTCTCTTCTGGGCCGGGGACACCGCGCAGACAATCTCCACGAACGGCGGGTTCCGATTCAGCCAACTCAAGGCCTCGAACTATCGTATAGATCAGGTAATGTCGCACGCGTAGCTCGTCCACTTGCAGGCTGAGGTGACACCTCACAAACGCAGCGTATCTACGACGGCAAGAAGCTCGTCCAACCCGATCCCCCCATGTTCCACTTGGCGGTCAACCACAGATCTCACAGCGGCATCGTGCGCTGTGCGCAAGCGGTGGTGAACTTGCTCCTCGAGCACTGGCCCGACTCTATCGACCGTCTCGGGGAAGAGAATGGCTCCTGTCCAGGCCCGGAGCCGCTCTTCATCACGGCAAAAGACCAGAATCAACTCCATGTAGCAGTGTTCAGGACGTCGTGAGTAGTTCTATTGAAGCGTCGATAATAGCCCTAACCTGCCCGAATCATTGGAAGGGAACGAGGGGGCGCGCCCGTAGACTTCGGTGCAAAGCAAGGTAGATCGTTTGCTTTACTGCCCGTGTTCGCAGTGGTCACTCATCGACGTTCGAACAGCCATACTCGTGCGTAATGAGGCCGCAAAGGAACGACTCAAAGATGTTGGGCATGTCTTGTAAGCTTGCCGTGGCGTGCAAGTACTTTTCCTCGTCGTGCTGACCATCTTAAAGAACCATATACCAAAGCAAGGGCCTGGAATTCGATGATGTTTGTCGTGTTACTTCTGTTTGGACGCGTCCGACCTGCTCACAGGGCCACGTTCTGCTATAGGTGTTACTGTACGACTTCTTCGAAGATTCAACAGTGGATGAATCCTCGTGGCGTGTTGTGCAAAGCGGATTGCCCGGGGGCCACATTCCCACGTATGTGGACAGTGGGCTTTGTCGGGAGGTAAGCGAGATGCCTTACGTCGTACACCCGGATCCTTGGGCACTAACGAGTTCGTAGCTGAAGCATTTGTACGTTGCAATGACTCGAGCTCGGAAGAATCTCTGGATTGCGGATAGTTCTTGGCGTGCAGAACCCATGAAGGTGAATCCGTCGTCGTATCATTTCTCGCGTGTTCAAATGTGGCTAACCTCCATTTCATGTAGCAACTTCTGTCGTCTCTAGGTCTGATCAAGATCCATGACCCGGCGAAACCTCTCCCCACCCTGACACAGTCCTCCACTGCCGAGGAATGGGAGACGCAAGCGCGCACCTTCTTCCGCATAAAGCTCTACGCAGAAGCGAAGCGCGACTTCATGCGCGCCGGGATGGAGCACGAGTGCCATGTCGCGGACGCCTACCTCCTCCGCCAAGAGGCCGCCCAGTCGGAGGCCGTCGACGCGCGCACCAGGAACGCCCGCGAGACCGCGTACTGCAGCGCGGCGCGTGCGTTCGTCGCCGTCGCAGACGAGGCGCCAGACTCGTTCGACCGGCAAAACTTCCTCCGCACCGCCGCGATGTGCTTCGTCGACGGCGGGGACACCTTCAGCGCGGCGCAGCAGTACGAGGCGGCGGAGCTGTACGACGAGGCGGCGATGCACTTCCGCAAGGCGGGCAAGTTCGACCACGCGACCCGCGTCCTCAAGCGGCACGAGGTTTCCAAAGAGGTCAGGGAGGGGATTATCAACGTCGCGCGTTTGCATTACATCAAAGAGAACAAGACTGCGTGAGTCGGCGGTACTGATGCTTTACCTGATGGTGATTTCTGACTATATTTCTTGACTGAAGCGAGGCTAGGGAGCTGTTCGAAGACGACGACGAAGTTGTGGAGTACATGGACGACTACGGCCTCAGCACCGCCAGCGCAGCATTCCTCGAGGGTCTCAACAGAAATCAGGAGGCAGCTGAGCGGCTCTTGCGAGAAGGAGACATTCTCAAGGCCGTCGAACTCTTCCTTTTGGATCCGGGCCGTGACATACCGAAGGCTGCGCGGACCGTATTGGATGGTCTTTGGCGGAGGTTGCCTCTCCACGCGCCTAGAGAAATCCTCGCAGATCCTGTCGTAAAGGCCCTACTAGGCCACGCCAAGCGATTGAGTGACTGTCTCCCACAGGATGAGTTCATGGTGGCAAAAGAGGTCAGTGGCATGGTTGATATGCTCGGATCGTGACTGACTGGACGCATAGTTGAGAGTGTTTGATGCGATACGCCGATGCGACCTCTCGACCCTCGAGAAGCTTGGCGGAGGCTTCCTAAAGGACGCGCTAATCCCGCCTGCAATTCTGGCGCTCAACTACGTGTTCGCAGAAAAATTCTCCCTCATCGAATCTGCAGTAGAATGCAAGACAACCCTGAAGGAGGAGGAGTACAAGAAGACCCTCGAGGACGCAACCAAGCCACTTACAACTATCCTCAAGAAATCGGAACACGAAGGCATCCAAACGTTCTTCCAGTCCTTCTTAGGATACGCTCGCGAAGTCCAACGCCTGTCATGCGATCCGGATCCGTGCGCAAACGGGTCCCTGCAAAAATTGTTCAACTTTAAGCCACACACAAGCGACGACCATTTCGAAGTGCCGCAGTCCTCTTCCCTATTCGCGTCCTGCCGGACACTTGCCTCGACCACCGAAGGGCAGTTTCTCGTCGTCAGCCGATGGTCGTTGGAAGAAGTCGTTAAGAAGGACTTGCGTACTCTGCTCCAGCGGAGAGTGCAAGCACAGAAGGAAGTCGCGTATTCGCTCCACTATCTCAAACCATGCATGCAGTCGGCGGCTCTCAACACGAAATGCACACGTAGAGATTGCCCCAACTTTCACGTCCATCCCAACCCGTCAGATGCCATCACGACATACAATCGCGTCGTTCACATACACGTGTTGGAGATCATGATATACCACACACTATATGCCACCGACATCAGATATGCCGAACGCACAAGGCAGCAACGGTAAGAGATCTCGTGACTATTTCTTCTGGTTTCAAATTTAAATACCTCATCATCAGAGCTTGGCTTCGAAGACTATACGAGGCGCTCCTTCCATCGACCGTGACCCTTGGATCCCTTCATCTACTCATGAGTACCGTTGGAATACACCTTCCTGACGCACATCGCGTCGTGGTACAGTGGATTCAAGACCTCCTCAATCGACTTCACCCGGTTTGGCAGCGGCCCTCTGAGGCATTTCTCACGAATTTCATGCGCGCAACGCGACTTGCGATGCTTTTCGACCGACAAACCGCTGTGCGAGACCTTCGCCGTGTTCCTCCGTTGGTTCGTAGCAGATGGTGGCTACAAGAACTCGTACAACAATCGCCAGGATGCCCCCGGCCCAGAAACCATTACATTCTGGACAAGTTCGTTACGTCAATGATCCGCCAGACTCCGTTGTCGCTCCAGGACGGGATTACATTCGTCGAGTGCGTATAAACTTTTCGTCGCTTGTACATGGTTACTCACCAGTCATTATCTTCAGCCATCTTCTTTCCCGTCGTATACCCATCGACATCAGTGTCCTGTGCGACTACCTGGATCAACTATGCGGCGCGCTTGCGACGGCTGCTCTGCTCCACCATAAGGGGTCGCTCGACTGCTTGACTGTCCCAAAGAGCTGGTTAGTGCAGGTTCTCCGCGACCTAGGAGCGAAGGACCAGACTCCTCAACATGTCTCGCGGCCTCAGCAATATGGCCTATGCCTTGAGAGGCTCTTGTTTGTGCTCAGCCAGAGCGGTCCATCTGCGGGTATACTTCATTCCATCATCACTCTCCGCATTGTCTTCCTGTGTTCTGAGTTTATCTTTCGGTCCTGCAGAATATCTGATGTCAGAAAATATTCGACTCTCCGACTCTCGTCCTGTCGGCTTCAAGCATCGCGCGATTTATTTCCGACGAGTGTGAGCAAGCTCGAATGTTGCATGTTCGTCGTCCTGTCAACTGACATGTATTGGAATACCTTCTAGATGCGTCAATATCGCCCTGTGTATGTCGAAGCCATGTCGTAACCACGTAATGCATCATATAACTGCGCCATATAGGGGCACACAATCTCGGGACAGTCGGTTACTCCTACAGCAGCAAGGTCAACGACATCATCGCCACTCTCAGTCGCAAGTTCGGCCTGTTCGAGCGGAGTCTATTGCCGTAAGCCTCAGCCATGTACTGGTCGTATTCGGAGGCTAACTGTTTTGATTCGGATTCGTGCCTTCATCATGGTATGCTCAAGACTCATCAATGCTAACGACTGGAATGCACGACGGGACTTCATCTTTGCTTCCTTCAAGGACTGTAAGATGGACGAGATGATCAAGCTCCAACACGTCTCGTCAGGCGTTCCTATTTCCACCGGTCCGCCCAGCCCAGTCCGGACGGTGGTGTACTCCGAGTATTCCGACATTTCGTCCACCCTGAAATTCCAAGCTCCAGCATGGTTCCGGTCCAGCCCCTCCATCGACGCCGCTCCTACGTCGACCAATTCGAACGCTTCCTTAGCGCCTGGAGACTGGGAGGACCCAGCTCCAGAACACGAAGAGCGTCGCGAAGACCCAGCTTACGATGCCGGTGGAGAACAACAAGAAGAATTCACTCCCGAGCAAGTTCGTGCTGCCGCGATCATTTGCAAGGTGTGCCTCGCCTACTTGGGGCGGAAGAATTCGGAGAAGGCTGCATATGAGGAGAGCGTTCGCGCGACGTTCATGAAGTTCCGCAAGCGGACTCGCGGCAAAACCGTGTCCCTCAGACAGCGGGCGTATCATTACCTCTACCTAGGGCCCGTCCCGCACCTCCTCGTCGCCGTTGAGGGGATCAAGAATCTGCTCCTCGCCCAGCAATCGGACGCGAACAAGGAGCTCGTCCGGTCAAAGGACCACCTCGACTTAGAGAAGTTGCAGGACACCTTGAATACCGCACGGTACGTCGCGCTCTTAAAAGCGGGCGAAGTGAAAGAAGTCGGCTAATTTACCTTGTTTTTACCTTCCATCGTACAGCGCAAAGTTCAAGGAAGCGGATCGCATTCTCAGGGCACTCGTCCCATCGGCCGAGGTCCACGATCGTGGAGACCCTGCGATGCTCCGTCAGTATGCGCTTGCTGCTCAAGCTCTCGTCGCTCGAGTCGACTGTTCTGGGCAGGATGCCACGGAGGCTTCCCGATGGAAAGAATGCATTGAGTTGACTCTGCGATGTGTGCGGAACTACGAGAGGGGCATCTCGCAGCCGATGATCAGATCTCTGGTTCGAGGGTAGACCTGCCATGTATGCTATGCCATCGGATGTCTGGACGGATGGTCCTCATGTATGCTATCTGTGTATGTTGTCTCAGCTTGTCAGTCGTTTATCTATTGCTGTACCATACCTCACTCACACATGTGCCGATGTCGATTCAAGAGGATCGAACGATGGTGAGAATGAAATGCAGGGATATCATTGCGTGTGCAGAGCAGGTCCGTGATGGTGCGTGTACAGGTATCTGGTGACTACATATACTACAGTCCACAGCAGCGCGCTTAAGCGAGCTCGGCAAAGCCGACCGCGGTGTCGTCGAACGAGAACGCAGTGTACACGTTCTTCATGAACGCGTCGCCGAGCAGCCAAACCTCGTCTCCAAGGCCGAGGTCCTGCCCGAAGAGCGCACCGACGCACTCCCCGGATCCGCTCTCAGTCTCGCCGAGGTTGAAGCTGTTGAGAGAAGAGAGAGCAGAATGCGTCAGCTTCAGGCGCAGGCAAAGAACCACAAGAATGCGCACTTGTCCTCGGTGACCTCCCACTGCTGGCCGCCCCAGGAGAACGCGACGGTGGGGAGCGAGCCGCACGGGTACGAGTACTCGCCCTGGGAGGAGTCGACGACGGCGGAGCCGGAGATCGCCTTGTAGAACGTCTTGACCGCCGACGGCGGGCCGTACATGAGGGTCGTGCCGGAGTCGATGATGGTGTCGAAGCCGGAGACGGGGGTCTTGCTGCCCGCGGAGATCTCCGCGCCGGGGATCTGCCAGAAGCCCTGGGAGTTGTCGACGTCGTGGAACTCGAGCGAGCCGGAGTAGAGGTCGCTGTTGGTGCCGCCGAGGTAGAGCTCGGAGCCGGTGGAGGCGAGGTAGAAGCCGAAGACGCCGGAGTCGACGGTGCCCTGGTCGACCGCGGTGTTGAAGAAGGGGTTCTGCGGGTTGGGGTGAGTATGTGGAGATCGAAGGGCGAGGACGTGGGTACGAACCTCCCCAAGGTTGGAGATCGAGGAGAACGCGAGGCCAAGGATGCCATCGATTGGGTCGGAGCTGAAGCTGCTCGAGAGCGTGGTGACGGCGGAGAGGTACTGCGACTTCGCGGTGACGCCCGCGACCTTGACGGTGTCGGTGTAGATCGGGCCGGAGACGGTGGAGCCGTCGCCGTACTCGATCTCGAACGTGCCGCTCTTCTTCGAGCTCGTGGAGGACGACGAGCTCTTGTACGTGTCCTTCTTCTTGCACGTCGAGCTAGTGCACGAGCTCGAGGGGACCCAGAGGTCGGATGAGCCGGTGTCGAAGTCGATGAGGAACGACTGCGCGGGCGTGCCGATAGAGATCTTGCCCGCCCACTCGGTGTCGTCGTCCTCGTCGGTGAGCGACTCGCTCTGGCGCTTGGCGAGGAGATGGTCGGGGATGACTGCGAGCGGCTTGATCTCCGCGCCCTGCTTGAAGACGTGCGAGCCCACGTTCTTCTCCAGGTTCATCAGGTTCGCACGGTGCTTGCTGCATCGGTGTGTTAGAACAAACAGAAGAGACGACGGCGGTCGGCGTACTTGATCGTCTTAATGGTCTCGATCTGAGCCTTGTCAGCGTTGAAGGTGCCGTCCGCGTTCGTCACGGAGGAGCGCTTGGTGAAGGGGACGGCGACGCCGCGCTTGGTGGTCGCGAGCGGGCTGGCGGACGCCATGAGGGCGAGCGCAACGGTGACCAAGGTAGCCTTGCAGAACATGTCGGCGTCGAGTGAACGAGCTGAGAAGTTGAGAGGTTCTGAGGGCTGGTGCGGGAGGTAGGGAACAGGAAAAGACCTGGTGAGGATCCAGCAAGGACGTTGGTCCGTCTTTATACTGCCGCATCGCTCTGCTAGTGATGAGGTGGGTATAGGCAACCATCACATGAAATGGTATGGACGACGCTGGAGGGCAATGCGGGGGAGCGGCGATTGTGCTAAACTTAGACGGTGCTGTGTTTAGCCAACTAGCG